>NC_058062.1:20603386-20883386 GCF_020085105.1 Siniperca chuatsi
TTGCATTCAGGGCGTTCCCTAGGTTACATGGTTGTTGCTGCCATAAGGAAGAGGAAGCAAACAGCAACAACTTTGCACACGAGCTTGGTCTCACAACTTTCAACAACAACCTCTTATATTGTTATTTGTCAGCAACAACTTCTTTATATTCATGTGTCAGACAGGGTGCATGTGTCAGACAGAGTGCAACTTCCTCTTGCAGGGTAGCACAACGCAGCTGTGGTCCTGCACAGACAGTCTCTTGTACACACACACATCAATAGTAGAAAACATAAGAAAGTTATATAGAAAATATGAGATAACTTATGTGCATTATTCCAACAGTATTATCCGCTGAAAATAAGAATCGTTGTGTTTTCATTACCTCAGAATAAGCCCTTAATATCTACAGAGGGAGCACCATGTTTCTACAGTAGCCCAGAACGGACAAACCAAACATTGGCTCATGGCCAACATTTACGTATTTTGTGGGTCTTGCACATGGGCGTACATTGCGCCCCATACAAAATTGAAACAGCAGTCCCCAGCCTACGTTTCACCTACGGGTAGGAAACATGGAGGTACATGTATCACCCTAAAAACATGCAAAAAAAAAATCCTCTTGGAGCCATACCCTAAACCCAACAGGAAGTCAGCCATTTTGAATTGAATGTGCACTTTTTTGCCATTTTTCGCCATTTACAGGCTCCGTACTTTAACAAACTCCTCGTAGAGAATTAATTCGATCAACTTCAAATTTTCGCAGTGCAATCTAAAGACCTTCGCGATGAAAAGTTGTGCTAACTGTGAGTTTTCGTTGAAGAGCATGTAGGTGACGTGGTGTCGAACTTTGATGTTTCACCATGAAAAAGGAAGTTGCTGTAACTTCACTGTAGATGGACAAATCTGCTCCAAACTTCACATGATTGATAAGAGTCCCACCCTGCATGCAAAAATTCACTCATAGTCATAGCACCTCCTACTGGCAACAGCAAACGACACGAAAAGTCAATGTTTCGCCATGAGCTTTGAGCTTATCAAAAGTTGTATAAAGCTTGATATAGCTTGGCCAATCATCACAAACCTTACAGGATATGTCCACATAAGTACCTGAAACATACCCTGATAGTTTCATTCAAATTGACCACTAGGAGAAGCTACAAATGCAAAAGATTGGGTGTGGCATAACACAAATCAGACTATAAATCAGGCATTGTTTGTCCATTCATCACAAAACTTCCAGGATATGTCCACATAAGAACCTGAAACATGCCCTTAACGTTTCCTTCAAATCAACTGCTAGGGGGAGCTACAAGGGCAAAAAATGTTCGTGGCATGAGACAAATCAGACTATGGATCAGAAATTGTTTGTTTTCTTCATTGTATTTGTGAAAATGCAAAAAAGGGAGATTTCACAGCTTTTTTCACGTCAAGGCCAGATTTGACCAGGTCCAGATCAAAATCTTTAAACTTGTAACGGTCTGTGTTGGCTTGGACCGCGGAATTGCCACTTGCAGCTATATTTTCTTTTCAGTGTTTTAGGTTTTTGATGGATTAACTGATTAAAATGATGAAAACATCAAATTTACAGTATTTTACAAATTTACAGCACATCACTGGTTACTGAGTTAATAGTTACAGTATTACTATTACAGTTTACACTGTAATTCTACAGCAGCATACTGCTAAATCACAGTAATCTGATGAACATTAAAGCTGTCATTTCACAATAATTTACTGTAAAAATTATACAGTAACTTACTGTTCAAGTAATGCAACCAGTTGCCAGGAATTTACTATAAATGTACATACGGTAACTTCCTGTGAAAGTAATGCAACTAGTAGCCAGAAATTTACTGTAAATGTACAGTGAATAATAATAATAAATAATTTGCAGTGTAGCTTTACATTTTTGCTTAAATAAAGAAGTTGCCATAATAAAAAACAAAGGGGATTACTTTTGCAAACTTTACTTTTATTAAAATACTTCAGCAATTTCATTTTCAAATGTATAAAAAAGATACTGAAGATCGCATATGATGCTTCATATTGTACATGCCTAGAAATGTATAGCCATATTTTATAATACTTTAAGGTATAAACATATTAAATCAGTATGGAATATCACACTTGGCTACATGGCAGTGTTTTCTTAAATGGAGATTTGTGTTATGGATTAAACTATACACTGTCTTTGCAGCTACGGTTTTGTTGGATTATGCTATTTTATTACTTTAGACTTTATAATATTTTATACATAACACAGAGAGAGAGAGAGAGAGAGAGAGAGAGAGAGAGAGAGAGAGAGAGAGAGAGAGAGAGAAAGCTGTGTAGACTGGGATCTCTGAATGCATGACACCGGTTTACAATTGCTTCAATAAAATACAGCAAAGACAGTTATGTTGTTGTTCATCTATTGCAGAAATTCCATTACACTGAATTGGTACTTGGTAGAATGTCAAATAAAAAACACCTAAACAGACCTTGAGACCCTTATCATTGCCTATTCTTAATTGTGAGTGCAAATTGTGACCTTATGTCCAGAATGTCCTTGTGCCAAAATTTCACACAGAGCTTTAAATCCAAAATCATATCACTTATCACATACCTTCTTTATTCTTGGCTAAAGAGCATTAAAATATATCAATACATATGAATATAGATGAGTACATGAGTATAAATGTACAAAAAGAGCCAACAGCTTAGTCAGCCTACAGCTTGTGAATGCATTGGAACATTTAGATATTTTTTATTATTGATTATTTTGCTCTGACAGCCTACTTATAGCCCACATTATTAGACCACAGTCATCTGCATATTTGTATAAAAAGACAAGAGTTGTGACAAAATACACAAATAAGTGATTTTGTATCTGATGGACACACTACATTTTAGTCTCCATTCCTTTGTCAGTCACTTGTAGCTTAATGACAGGTTGGTAGGAGTCTGACATTGCTGCCATGATGGTAACATTATCGCCTTTATACATAAGACACGGGTCACTTGCTTTACCTTTGATAAATGAATTATCTGATTTATAATACATCTCTAAATAAAGATCATGATCACACTTTTTGCTCATGTCAAAGACTCCCACTGCGTACCAGTTTAAGAATAAATTGAAGTCATAGGGCACAGAGAACATGACAGCTATTTTCTCTGTGTGCTCCTCTGTATCCTTCATCAGGAGATCATACGTGAAGACGCCTACAGATCCTCGAGCTGTGTTCGGAGTCTTGCTGAACTGTGCAATGTCAGATGTGGAAGGTGCAATGAAAGGTGACAGAGGTATGGCACAGCCTCCACTCTCAATGTAAATCCTTGTTGTAGAGACAGTAGAACAATTGTTATGAATTGAACATATTTCGAGAACATTTATCTTTCAATGGATGTGTAAAAAATGTGCAGGATACCTGGGATTACAAAGGCTGTAGTGAGTACAATTATTCTTAATCTCAATGGTACACTGGCGATATGTTGGAATAGCCTCAGCAATTGCACCACTGATTCCCAATGCCATCCCAATAACTCCCGCTGCTGCTCCTGTGATTTCCGCCATCTTCGACACTGCTCCTTAAAGAATATTATCTTAATATAACACTTGCATGCCCAAATGTACAATGACAAACACATTTGTCCATACCGGCCATCAAGATATCCCATCCTGATGCGATGTTAATGTAAGTGATGGGAACCTCCACAGTCCTATTCGGTGCAAAAATTTATTATAAACTTCAACTGTAGCTAATATGAGGCTTCATTGTCTGAATTAGACAAATCAAGTGGATATCTTCCAAAGTTACTGTCTTTTTAGTACCCAATTCCCTGATTGCGATTCACCAGACATTGTTTTCTCGTTGAGCTGCAGCGTAGAGACAGTAAGAAAAAGAGGGAATTAAGAACTAAAGAGACTTTGGAAGATCTGCACTTGATATGGACTATTCAGACTGCTGAACTCTCATATTAGCTTCAGCTATACTTTGGAATCTATTTTTGCACAGAACAAGGGCTGTGGATTTTGTCCCTCATCACTTACATTGGAATCATGTTAAGAAGGGATCTCACTACAGCCAGTATGGAGCCAGGAGCAACAGTAATTGCGTTTCCATCCACCTGTTTGTATGTGTATTTTGAAATTGTGCATAAAAAAACCTGAGTGGAAATGATGGATATTAGAAGGAAAAAAGTAGAAAAAAATCACAAAACGCTTGGCTGAGGTGGAAAAGTTGGTGTATCAATAACAACAAAATGAGATAAAGTGCAATGGAAACAGACCTAGTGTGTCACCTATTATGACGTACACAAAGCATGTGACTTAAACGTCACTTCAGCTTCCAGTGAAGAGATAAATACATCAGATTTGTGTGGAGCAATGAGGAGACTGTAACCTTCCTCAAATTAATACATGAAACAAAAATAAAGAGAATAAGCATCACCAACTATTCAATGCGCCAACAAAATGCGTATTCATTCGTATTTTCTTTTGCCGATTTTCTGAAAATTCTGTTAAAAGTTTTAAGACTTGAAAAAATGTGAACCTATCCTTTAGTTCCTCAATCAGCTTTTTAAGGCGAGTGATGGGATCCTACATGAACACACTATTTTCTGCCAAAGTTAAAACAGTTTTGGCTATTTAATACAAGATATTTCTGTTTTTCTGTTTTTCTCTGTGTTCTTGTCACTGGTTTAAAGTGGGTGGCTAATTTAGAAAAATTGGCACTTCTGTGCACCAATCACAATTTTGCAACATTTGAATCAAAATCTGATGACAGGTGGTGGGTTGTTTGGTAAATCAAATCTGATCAAACCCTCGCACAGTCCTGATGAAGCAGATTAGCTGAGTTTTTGAGTGTTGAACTCTTAATAAATAATAACTGCAGATGATTTTTTTTTTTACTTTGATTGTCACTTATTTAGTCATGAACATGTAATGTTATGGAGAACTAGCCTAAAGATTTGCCAGAAAAATGACAGCATTGCTTATTCAGCCCAGTAGCCCATGAAATTACATTCATATTGGACGATTCCACACCTCACGATTTACATCTAATGCAAACGTTAAGTGCCAGTGCCAGTGCAGAGGTAGTGTGCCCTTAATGTAGGAAAGTAAGGGTGTGGAGGACAACTCTGTGTTCTTTCCAATTACATTTATATACAACTAAATTGCAATAGCAAATATGTTTTGGAGGAAACGTAATACTGCATAGATTACATTTTTTATTTACGTAATGAGGACATTTTGTTAATTAGCATATCTGGCAAGTCGCAAAATGTTGATACTAAGCAAAATGTTCACTGACATGGTATATTTCATTTCTTTTTCCTGCAAAATCTGCTTTTGCAATACAATATCCACATGTAGCAATTACCTACAGCATTATTAAACTTTTTATGGTTATGTTTAGGCACTCACAGCACTTGGTTAAGGTTAGCGAAAATTGTTGTCTTGGTCTAATATAGAAAAACTCTGACCACCTACCTGCAGAAAGAAATATAGCACTTTCTTTCCTCAAAGAAACATTGCCTGTGAAAATAAGCCTGGGAGCAATTACATTTCAATTATAACTTAATTAGAAAAACAAATTAGTACTATATAAACATAATTTCATGCAGACAGGGTCGCCACCAGTCGTAGTTGCCTAACCTTAACCATAGTTTATTTGCTATAACTACAATCTTTCTCTAAACTTAACCATACTGTTGTTGCCATGCACACATATTGTTGAACAAAAGAATTTGAAAAATGCTGGTATGGGAAGTTAAAATTTTTGTCATTGAAGATAATCTGATCCAATATCAGTATTCTTGTCTGGTGATAGGGTTGTCTTATTTTCTCAAACACTAATGCGAACTGTGTTTATATTTTCTGAAAAATGACCTCTTGCAGTCACACAAATACATAAGTCACACAAATAATGACTTTCTTCTCTAAATAGCAAAGGAGGAAGTGGTGTGGTATATACAGCTACAAAAAGTCCTATAGAGGAGGCTGGGATAGATGAAATTTATCTCCTTTAGCATTTACTTACCTATTCTCACCTGGAATTTACACTTTTAAAGGACGGCTTCAAGCTCCAGGTGTCAGGCTTGTAATTTGCATAATTCTAACAATATTCACGCAGGACAACAGAAAACAGCTGTGGGCAAATCCTCTTTATGTATAGCAGTACCCTCTCTCCCAACAGAAACGCCTACCATTGTTTTGCATAATTAAGACACTGGAACAGAGTACAAGCTGAAATCCCCTTCTTTATTGTGCGCATACACACACTTTTTTGATGACTTGAAAAATAAATTTCACAATTTGAAACTATGCAACTTTTACATGGTGATAATTACAACATCTCAATTTCAGTGTAACAGCATTCTTACAAATGCTGACAGATTAGACATCCAGCAATGCACAGTGTTTCTATTTCTGCTTTCTTAATGTAGAAAGAAAATGCAAATGATTCATCATTTCTGTGACTGCATGGTTTTCTTACAACCAAAAATCTTAACACTTTATTTTACGGGTCTCTTGATTCATAAGCATTTCTTGAAAGGCTCATAGAAAGAGCGATATAATTTGGTAGTTATAGGGAAAGTGAGACCATGTTCTGAAACTGTAACTGATTTTGTTAGTTCTGTTGAGTTTAAAGTCCTTAGGATATTCATGAAACCAGACCTGTAAAAGCCTCTCATAGTGATAGTGTCACAACAGGGTCATGTAGGATGAAGAGTTCTCATTCTATATTCTGAGGAAATGAAAGTAGCCAACAACACCTTCCTTTTTTCCATTTCCAAGAATTACTATCATGATAATGAATGGAAAGTGTGTGGACAGTGTCTTCTTATAGTACAAACTAAAATTATTATTCTCAGGGACTTGTTTTTTCTTTGATTGCTTTTTAACACTGTGTAACTCATCAGCTGTTGTATCGGGGGTGCTGTATGGAGGTATGTGGACCCAAAAGCAGATGACGAGGAAGCGGTCTCAGGGTGAAGTAGCCGGATGATTACCGTGTTTATTGTGGGGTGGAATGCTGGCAAGAACAGGCAGAGGTGAGCAGACAGGTAATGAGCAGACAAAATCCAAAAATCCAAACAAGGTCAACCGAAGAACAAAGAATCCAAGATAAACTCACAGACAAGGGCTCGGCAAGGAACAACACCATGTGTACAACAATGATCCGACACAGAACAAAGAAAAGACCAAGACTAAATACCCTAGGGGAGGTGAGATAACAAGACACAGGTGCCAACAATCAAGGGAGGACCAACAATCAAAACTGGAGGGAAAACACAGACAGGAAGTAAAAACACAAGACACAGGAAACAGAATACTACAAAATAAACCAGGAAGTGACAATACCAAAACTACAACATCAGCAGGCATGCATTATCCAGTTATCAAAGTTTACAGTCTGATTTGTATTTAGATACACACCATTTGGTTTCAACACCTTTGACATATCTGAATAGTATAGCTCGTGTTGCTGCTCAGTGGGTTGGACAAAATTTTAGGTGGCACAATGCTTATTATGTTTAAAGCACAACTGTGGTTTATTATACATTTTGTTTATTTTATTTGTAGGTGTGGTCAGCGGTATGTAATTGTTGAGCTCTTGCAACATGGTAACATCAGACATCACAACATCAAAATATATCAAACAGCATGGACACGGCATAACAAATGTTAATAAAAAACTTGAAACTTGTGTTTTTATGCTTTCTAATACAGTTGTATTTGTGACAGGAAAGAGGTTTTTCTTAACACAAAACTGACACTAAATATATTAATGCCAAACAGTCCTGAAAAAGTGGACAAACCTCACAATTAGCCGAGCTCATGTCTGTTACTGTTATTTCTCCTAAACAGTAACAGTTCACGTAACCTCAAACACAAATTTCACATAATTAATTAGTTGCAATTTACTAATATTTACACACAACTTATTAACGTAAGGGCACAAATTACTGATTTGAACACACAAATAACCAGAACTTTTACCCCTGATACCAGCACTGTAGAAATGTAGTTTAAGTTAAATGAAACCCCAAAATGTGCACTTATTCTAGGTTGACTATTTGCTTCATGTCTTTGCCCATTTTGACTCTGATGAAGACACAGTAGTGTTGAAAAGTCTGCAAGTCAATCATTATGCTCCACTCTTCTTCAAGCTTAAAGTAATAAATATGAAAAGCGCCATGTCTTTTTTAAGAAGGGAATGAAAAGTAAATGTGACAACTTCCTCCATGTCAACTTCATGGCTTCACTCGGGCTATGGTCCTTCAGTGTCTGACGGAACTGAGAAACACAAACTTGTTTTCCAAGCTTCACTGGGGAGGATGGGAGAAGTCTTTACAGTTTACTGGCCAGTGCTACAGTGCCATCTACTGACTGAGGCGGGGTTTGAAACCTCTTTATCAAATCTAAATCCTCTGACAGTTCGCATTTGAAAATATTACTGTTTTATTTGTGTATCCATATGGCATAAAATGTATATGTACGTTTTATATATGCACGACTTTACAAGTAACAAGTATCACAAATATGCAAAACAAGTTATAAGCTGCTAACTTTGTGTACTATTGTAATGATTTAGTAAGCAGTGTTAAAATTCAAAACTGTAGGCAATGGCAATGATCTAAGAAAAAAGTGATTAAAAATGTGAACCCCATTGACTAATGTGATAGTGAGGTAGGAAGAAAGAAGAATCATGACACAAAATGCTTTTTTTCCATATGCAGTGCTTCAAACTACTATTGCTACTACTAAAATCTTTAATCTTTAAAATCTTGCATCTTTAACTAAAAAGTTAAAGATGCAAGCTTGTGCACATAAAACTTGGTATATGTTAACTACGACTCCCAAGGTGCATTTTGGCAAGAAAAATCCAGTCAGTGAGCTTAAAATTCTGTAACATGTACTGCCAACGGTGGGTGGAAGCTAAAGATTACAGTGTTGAGAAGACTAAAAACACAATCTGCAGCTTAAATCAATTCACTTCTAGGGCAGAAATATATTCATTTGGGAGCACATTTTATAAATCTGTGCACACTAATCATGACACCAGATTTTATAGAGTTGTACTGAGTTTATGAAATCTATCTGTGCTCCAACCCGAGTACGTTGTGTTTTTGTCACTCTAAACATGCCAGACATCGACATGAAGTTCACCTGCCATCTACCAGGGTTGTATTTTCACATTCATTCAATAAGCAACTTTACAGCGGATTCCTGAAATAGGTGTTTTCCACAGATAGTTGTCTAGGATCGTCACTTGGTCACATGTTCCATACCAGTCAATACATACATAAAAACTACTCTGACCGTATAGCTTTTTCCTTGCTCTTGTTTTCCACCTATGTACCTGAGATGATAAAGGAATTTCAACTAATTCACATGCTACCATAATATTTAAATGTTTAAATAATCTTTATGTAAAGTAAATATGCATTTAAAAATCTAGCCATACATGTAAAAATTTCATCAAGAGAGCAAGAAGTTTCTGTTTCTTAAGTGCTAAATTAAAATATTAAAACCAATGTGACATATTGTATCTCAGATTTGTAGCTTAAAAGCTCACTAATATGACTGAAATGTCTTATGTTGAGACTCCACTGATGAATTTGTTCATTTGTGTGATTTTTAACTGAACTTTCAGTAGGAGACCACATGCTCTTTTTTTCTGTGAACAAATGAGGGCCATGGAACTCAGTCTCCCAGAATCCCCGGAGGTGTGAATTTCTCCCACTAAACTGACCAGCTTCCAGCTGCCATTGGTCAGCCTGACCTATGACCCAGGAGGGCACTAGGTCAATAAAAGGGGTCAGCAGTCATTTGTTCTGTCGCTTTCCCCCCATTTCGCCTCCAGCAAGCAGCTGCTCTCCCCGTGAAATCTGCTTGGAGCAGAAACACGCAGCACAACTGAACTCTCTTTCTTACTGCAGCGGCGCAAGAGCCTTCATAAGATTCCTGCAACCATGTTTAGTTTGAGCCAGCAGCTACCACACAAAGCCTGCCAGCTAACTTCACATGCTAACAGGTGCAGGAAGCAAGTTAACGCCGAGCTGTTAACTCTGCTGTTAACTCTAGCTGTTAAGAACAATGAAGATGGAGTGACTGGCTTCCTCCAATCTCTACAAGTGGACACTGCACAGCAAAGACTTTCCCTGGAACCACAATTCTTTCCAGCTTGGCTCGTCTACAACAGACTGACCACCAGCTAACAACAGCACCAAGACAACCTCTTTTCCCTCCTTGGACTGGTAATGTTAATATTCCTGGGTATCATATAGCTTCACATAGCTTAACAGTGTATTAGGCTAATCAAAGACTGTTTAGTTTTAATGATGTACATGTACTGATGTGTTCATTGATGTGTTCCACCTACAGAAGCACAGATATTCAGCAGCACCTGCCCCTTGTCCCCCTCCCCACCCCCACCCACTGCAGTGGAGGCATACTGCAGAAGCTGCCCCTGGTCCCCCTCCCCACCCAGCGCAGTGGAGGCATACTGCAGAAGCTGCCCCTGGTCCCCCTCCCCACCCACAGCCGCAGAGCTATGCTGAAGTTGTAGCCTAGCCTACTGCCACAGTCCCTTCCCCTGCTACCGCTAAGTTGGGAGACATCAGGGAGATGCTACACACCCTGTGCACCTGGCTTCAGCTAAGACACATACTCAGAACACCTTCTCACTTGAGAAACATAATGATAGCAATAGTAGTAATCAGTACAATGATAATAGTAGTGAAAATAGTACATGCCTCCATGTAATCCATGTCAAATTATTATTCAGTATTGTAAATGTATAGATAGTTGTAGGTGTTTTTAAATTTGTCTCATGTTCATTTCATATAAGCTGCTGGAATATTCAGGGTTTCCACTCCTCAAGCTTTGAGCTGAAGAGTGATAAACCTGAATTCATTAAATCTATCAAAGATGTTGATGCAATTGTGTTAACAGAAACATGGTGTCAAAATTATCTGCTCACTCACTGTCCTCCAGGATATAATGAAGTCATGGTGCCCTCTATAAAATTAAAAAACATAAGCAAGGGCAGATCTTGGTGTGGTATAAAGAAGATCTTTGCCCTCCGATCTGACCAATTAAACAGGGTAAATCATACATTTGGTTAAGATTAGATCAAAGCCTGGGCATAACTGATAGAGACCTAAATCTATTTATATTCCCGCAGTAGATTCTCCTTATTTTGAAGAAGACATTTTTAAAACTCTCCACTCAGAAATCGCCAATTTCCAGGCCCAGGGAAACGTGCTTCTAGCTGGAGATCTGAATGGACAAACAGGAATCGAACCTGATGTCATCGACCCATATGGCAACAACCATGTGTTTGGTCAGTTTCCCCTCGGAACAACCTTGACTCTGAAATAAACCAATGTGGCAGGGATGTAGTGCATCTCTGTCGGGCCTTAGGCCTGTACATAGTTAACACAGGCAACTGCTCTTTAAAGGTACAAGGTAGAGTTTATTTAACTTTAGCACCGATCAATAATCAATAAACTTCATCCAACAAACCATTATCATCTAATCTAAACACAAAAAGCATACAACGATCAGCTAGCATGTGGAGTGTAGTTGTGTGTGTGTGCGCGTGCGCGTGTGTGTGTGTGTGTGTAAGTGCGGGTGTGTGTGTGTGAGACAATAGAAAGGGGGCAGCGGACGTTACCACGTGGGTGGACGTTACGCGAAAATCCAAAATGGTGGGCATTAACCACGCTATCTGGGTTTTTTGAGCTGTACAGTATATGTGTGTGGATGTACGTGAAGCGTGTATGTGTGTGTGTGGGTTAGTAAAAGAGGAGAGAGAAAGAAAAGGGCACACAGAGTAAGGTACAAGAGATCCTAAATGCAAGACACAATAACTAACACACATAAAGGCCCACGGTGTGGTACCGATACAAAATAGAACATGCTAAGCATAAATACACACAGCAGTAAACAGGACACAGTGGTCCGTTATTTCCCACAGTAAAACGTAACAAAATCACAACAATGAAGCTCAGGTAAAAATAATACCCAGTTATAAACCTTTCTCTGTCCAGACACAAGCCTCTTACTTGTTATCGCTTCTTGATAGCAATTTGATGAGTTCAGTCTGTTTGGAATTATCCGGCAGAATACTTTCAGGGTCAGATACTGACGATGGCTGGGATACGGCACTGTCAGCGGGTTCAATGGCAAAACTGTTCCTCGGGTGGCAGCAGAGGGAAACAGCAGTCGACTTTGATGAGGAGAAAGCGGGGCACAGCGGTTATCCTTTTCTACGTGAAGAAGACAGTTGAATCCGTATCTTCATTCTGCAGGTATGAGACCGTTATGTGGTGCCTAACGATCCAAAATTGTGTTCAATTTTGGTTGATTCAAGCTTAAATCTCAGGTGTGAGTTAACGGACTTGAGAGGATTTTGTGCTGTTTCTTAGTTCAGAAGTTTCACTAAGTTTCTTAGTTTGTTTTTACATGCAGGCCCTCTTGTTAAGGCTTTACCTTTCACGTAGGCCCTTCTTTTGTTTCCACATGTGGTTAGGTCCCAACAAACTTGATGTATTCTTTTTTGACATCAGGATGTTAATGTTTATAAGCTGTCAAACAGACCTCAGTGACTTGAAATTGACAACCTCAGAATATTCATGATGTTTGACACAACATACAGCCCTTTGCCCTTAACCACTGCTGAAATTTGAATAACATGCATTTTTCATTTTCTATACAAATCTTCACTTTATCAACATTTCCATCATACAAGTAATATTATCAGTAGCTGAGTCAAATAAAGTCCAGGTTTCCAATATTTTTTTGAAGAAGTGATGTCTTACTACCTGTGATGTGAGAGTGAACACAAACCGCAGACAAAGCAGTAATGAAGTTACAGTGTGAAATAAGTGCAGTGACGTTCTGCAGTTATATTCAGTGCAGCTTTAAACCACAAATCTTCATGCTGTTTGCCATCGTGGTTCTTTATTGTAAGCCACAATTTACATTCTATGCAAAAACACGAATGAGCATATTGTTTGCCCTGAGCCACAAAGAATGGTGTTGACTCTACTTTCCATCAAAGAAAAATTCAAATAATGAGCCCAATTAATTTGTAAATTCCATTGATTAAGTCAGTATTTACTCAGCAAATAATGTCAAACCAGAGGCACCGTGGTGGCCTAGGGGTGAGGGTGCTGACCATAAACCACAACGGCCCTGGTTCGTGTCCAGCCAGGGACCTTTGTCATTCCCTGTCTCTGTCTTCATTTCCTCCACTTTCACTTTCCTATAAAAAGGCATTAAACACCCAAATGATAATAATAATAATGTCAAATGTAGCAATGCAACAGTTTTTGCTATGGTGTGTATTAAATATATAATTAACGGCATCAATATGTGTGTTGGTGAAGAATGTGAACAGAATAAGACAATCAGTTGAAAGTAATAATAATGTTGCTGAGGAGCAACCTTTTGGAAAAATGCCACCAACATTTGTACACCAAGTATCTAATTTGAATAGAAGTACAAAGCAGAAGTGTAGGTGGTCAAGTGCAACGAGCAAGCAGCAAAGACCGCTTTGTGATCATTACAAAATAAATTATGATTTTAATAAATCTCAGTGGCAGATATGTACAGTGTACAAAACCATGATATTCCTAAGATATTCCTAAGATTTTTAGATAATATTGTCCAAAAGTCATAGTTGCCTTCTGTCAGGCGGATTGATGTGTGTTTTATTTATTTATCAATATGGGACAGTGCACATTAATCAACTTTGACGTTAACAACATCAATGTAAATGTGCCGAAGTTAGCTCATCACTAATGTGCACCTGTAGTCTCAACACGACTAAAATAACAAATAATAAAAAGCTTTTTCTACATAATACAGTCACAATGAAAATACGAGAGATAAGAAACTGGAGGGAATATAACACAACACTTTGTCCAAGCAATCTTAAACTAACAATACAACCAGACAAGTATAAAACACTACAAACAAGTTAATTGTATATCCCATTTTAAGTGTGTGGTACCTTCCAGCAACTGATGAGACCAAGCTTTAACATGGGAGAAGTAGACATGTATCCTTAAAACTTTATTAGTTCTTTAGAAATAAATTAGAACAAGTAAAGAGTTAGGATAAGATAGATCTAGTGGGAGTGGAGTAAGTGAACAATACCCCCACCCCTTTTTTACAGAATACTGAAAAAACAAGAGGAAGCATCTTGACCAACTCTCTTCTCCTCTGACACAGAAGGCCCTCATCTGCTGTCCCCCTTTCCCTTGGCTGCGCAGCAAAGGGGGATGGATCCATAACCTGGGATCCTTAATCCCAGAGTCACACCGAAGATGGACATCCAATTTAAGAAGACTGCTAAAGGAGCCAGTTCCAGTTCTGGGGTCTAAGGTTAGAAAAGAAGAAACTCTGGACTTTATGCACCAGCCACATGGTACAGAGGAGAAATAGAGAGAGATGGAGTGAAAGAGACTCAAAGACTTACAGTAACTCTTAAACAAAGAAACTTTACTAGCACTCCTCGCCCTGCAACCCCGGCTTTTTTTAGCCTTGCTAAAAATACCTGGTTTTGTTGCCACAAAAATGGTTACAAATGTCCGGTTTTGTCAGTTGAAACAGGAAGCTAACAGGCTACAAATGTCCGGTTTTGTCGCCACAAAAACTATTTCAAATATCTGGTTTTGCCGCTTGAAACGGAAAGCTCTGCTGCTTTTGCAACTCCAGCCACCTGACTACTGATCACACCACCAACCTCCCCTCCACCTCCATGTATGGAAGTCTGCTCTAGAGGATGTCATCTGAACTCCGTCATTTTCCATATGACAGGTATTGTAGAAATGTTGATATGATATGTATTATAGTTGTTAAAACATAGACATTCAACATATCTGTAGTTTGCAGAAACATAAAATGGCTACATTTTATTCTGGCAACTGCGCTGTTTATTAAACTGGTAACTATTAAAGTTTGTCCACATAGTGGTTTCCTGTGTTGACACTATCTAAGACCGCTTGCCAAAATAAATCACTGCATCATCTGGTGTCAAATGGTTATTCATTAATTTATTATTTATTTATCGCTGTGTTCATATCATTCAGTCATGGTTGCATTTATCCTTTCATTTGTGTGTCTAGTAGTTATTAGTTGTGTTTGTGCAGTCATTAATTTATTGTGTGTAGCCTATTTAGTAGTTTAAATAAACTTAAACATTTATAAAAACTTGGTTACTATGTGGTTTGTGTGTATGAAATATTCCAGTCCCTGTACACGAGAAAAGAACTCTGTAGCAACTTCAGATCGAGACTAAATTGATTTTTAATATATTGATTATTTGTAAAATCAAGATTTTCTCTTTGTAACAGATGGATGCATTATTCGGCAGAACAGATTTTAGGGCCGCCGAGATTTGCATTCCCCTCTTATCTCAGCCAGGAAGTCACATCTATGAAATTCGAACTGTTAAGCCAAAACAAACCAAAATATGTGCCTAGAGCTCCAGCCATTCCTACTTTTACGTGTTTGTTTGTTACCTGCCTGAAATCTGTTTTCCTTTTTTGAGTGTTTCCTGTATGCCTGCAACCTGCCAGATTACCTGTTGCCAACATCCTGCTGTCTGTCTGATAAGCATGCCTTCTTGTCTCTAGATTTTTTTTTTTTTATTGCCTGATTTGACTGCCTTCCTGTTGCCTGTTTATTGACTTTTGTATTAAGTAAATGCCTTTAACTCAACCAACCATGTCACGTTGTCTACATCTGGGTCATGTTACCACACTTGTGACAGCTGTACTCATATAGACTAAGTGTACTCATGAAAAGAATTACTTAATTTTAAAATATCACATGAAAATAGATTTTATTGGGATTATCTCTAAATTTAAATTTGTATGCATTTTTGCAATATTGTGCATATGCTGAAAACACCTCTGTTTTCTAAATAATCTTTGACAAATTATGTTTAAAAAAACATTTTATTACACTGAAATAGAGGATTACATTTTATTCCACATTCATTTCTACATTATCAGATTTTTATGAAAAATGCTGGTTACGCCAGTTGACACAAACCAGTTACACCACCTGACCATGTTGCTTCTACAGTCAAAGGCCATTGTTTGTTGAGGAAATTGACACTGAAAATCAAGCATGACAGTCAACAAAGTCAACTGAACTTTCTGTGACATCATTTCTTGTTACATGGTCTTTTTGCACAATATTAACAAAATGGCTCATTGAATGACATGAGTCCCCAAATGAATTATACTATTCAGAACAATGGTGTTCCATTACTTTTATTTACTATTAAATAGTTGTAATGTAAGATTATGCCAAACTAGTTGATATTGTGTTTTATTGAGAATTTCACCTTTTTAAAGCAAGTTTAATTATTTGGTGCAAACCACATTGACATTTTGCCATTATCCTCTAAATATTCTCTCAAATTTGATTAAAACCAGAAATTTTAGACTAGGTCCTCGAAAAAAGGATATGTGCAAGTCATTTGTAAATTTATTTTCAAATTTGAATCCTTTAAATTGAACTAAACTATATGGACACCTAAAAATGGCATCACATCATTGACCCTTAAAAACTTTTGAGCTGAGGTCAACTGGGCCAAGATGTGGAAGGGTCAGGCCAAAATCTCTTCAAGGGCCCCACATTTATTTTATAATGTATCGTGGGAGGAGCAGTGTTTTACATCAAAGGACCTTGCGGGGACATCAACACAAAAGTGGTCTGTGTTGTAGAAGAAGCCAATGCCATTTTTGTTGATTTTCATGCAAAAAAAGGAGCTCACAGCGGCCAGAATAGAACAAGGGATGTGATTTGTAAATGTTTTTCTGGCCTGGAATGACCAGGGATATATAGGTAGGGTAAATAGGTAAGAATGTGCAAGGTTATATCCATCTAATTAATCCTAAAACAAAATTACAATTACCTGTGTGATTTGATTCTTCCTACTAAAGAGTTTTGTCGTCTTTGACCTGGTCCTAATGGCCATATCCAATGAGTTTTTGGATTTGCATAAAACATAGTGGTTGAAAATACATAGCAGTCAAAAGGAGGCATTTATAAAATATCCATTGGCACATTTTCCTTAAAAGATGGCATCTGACACTGACTCAGCCAAAATGAGTTGTGAATAGCTTTGATGCTGAGGGTTAGTAAACTGTAGTGAATATATAAAACATAAAATTTAATACATTTCTTAATAACCAAGCTTTTGTAGTTGATAACTGTATCATGTACAAATGTTTTAT
This sequence comes from Siniperca chuatsi, assembly GCF_020085105.1. Classification (NCBI taxonomy): domain Eukaryota; kingdom Metazoa; phylum Chordata; class Actinopteri; order Centrarchiformes; family Sinipercidae; genus Siniperca; species Siniperca chuatsi. The sequence goes on from NC_058062.1 coordinate 20,620,625, forward strand.
ACAGGTAGCAGAATGCGCAGTGTGCCAGTCATCTCAGCCACTGATAAAACAGGAGGTTCACTATACTCCAATACAGCTATTATTTTTTTCATCATATATTACTGTTACATATAGTATATAGTACATTATATATACTGTTCAAAAACTGCAAGAATAAAATAGAGCTATTGTTTTCAACTGCTGATTTAAAAGGTGAAGCTTTACTGAGTAGAGAGGAGTTCCCTTGCATTTAACAAAAAACTCACACCATGGTGTCATGGCCATTATGGAATCAAGCCAGTCATTGAAGTCACATTACTGAAAGTGTAAGTAGATAAAATTTACAGGCTAGGATGTCCAACAATGGTCTTGTTTTTATGGTGACACTCCATCTTCAGGTGGCTAATTGTCTGACATTATCGCAGCATTGTTTTTTAAAGACAGGTCAAGGGACCCTGCATAAATTGTAAACACGTGTGTAAAAGTTTCTGATACCAGAGGTTTTGGTAGCTATTTGTAATAGTAGTAGAATTATAAACAGTGATAATGGCTGGACAACAGAGTGGGGGCTTGGCATTCAGGTGAAACTGCCAGCCAATTCAGCTTAGCTTACACAAATACAATGTAGATGAGGCCTGCTGAAGCAACCGAGGATCTTCTCTCTGCATTGGCAAGAGTAGGATTCCGAGCCAGGTTGAAATAGAGAGAGACGAGTGTCACCTGTCAGAGGGTTCGTAGATTTATGTCTGATACCCACTGCAGACCCCAATAGGTCAAGTCCTTTAGTACTGGGCTTCCGTAGGAATTCTCACCGAACCCTTGTTCACATTTCACCATGCATTGATAAATGTTGTTATGGGGAACAAACTCGGCACCCAAAAGCAGGACACACGGACAGAACAGATCAAGGTCTGAACAGTTTTATTGTGCAGATGGATCAGGAGACAGCGGCGTGTCTGGCGAAGTGCGTTGTTGTACGGAGTGCTCGACCGGACTGGACGGAGGCTGGATGATGGTGCTTTGAGCGGAGACCAGGGGAGCGGGTTCTGGGCTGGCTGGCGTGGTTGAAAGCTGGGCTGATCGGGTGAAGACACGGTGAGACTGGGACCAGAGTCCGATGGCCTTGGAACAAGGAAGTGATCACCGGCAGCACAGAGGTCTATGACAGAGACAAACAAGGTTACCATAAAGTAAGTACAGGTAAACTTCAAAAGGTTTCTTACGTGAGCCGTTACGTATAGCGCGTACTGGGTATGAAGACGATCTGGCGCTGGAAGTGTGGATGGTGGTTGATGATGATGATGATGATGATCAGGTGTGCCGGTAATCAATAGCAGCCGGGAGATCTGGAAACCAGCCCAGAACCCAGACACATACCCACACACACATACACACACTTACACAAACAAGACGGACAGGGGACCGCCAGGAAACACAGGGGAAGGCAGAAACAGAAGAGCACAAAAGGATCAGGGGGCATAGTGGCTAACTATAACAAATGTAGCATACAAATCAGAAATATGAGACTCCCACGTGCCCCCACCCCCACTTTCTTTGGTGATTTCTTTAGACTACTGTTTAAAGCTAGCATAGGTAAAGCTGGAGAAACTAGCAAGAGACAGCTAGACTTTGAAAGTATGCAACCGAAAAATCCTACCCCCTCCCTTCAGACCTCCCTACCAAGCCACCTCCCTAAAACACATTTCCATGCGCAGTGGGTGCACGGGCAGAGTGCATGCAGTTAGGTAGGTAGACAGGCAGGTGGACATTTGGACCAAATGACATTATTGGATGGGTTTATTACAAACCTGCAACAGCCACAGATACCAGATTTATAAAAATTGTTTTCTCAGAGCATTTCAGTTATTGATTGCTGTCAGGATGTAAAGAGAATTTCAACAACTATAACAAAAAATGCATCTGAAATACATTACCTACCCAAGCTTTAAGTCTTCTTGGCTGAGATAACAGGGGGACGCAAACTTGGCAGCTCTAAAAGCTGTTCTGCCGAATAATGCATCCACCTTTTTCAGACACTTTAGGCTCAAACAGTGTTACCAGCTCATATTTTGGGCTGTTTTGGCTCGACAGTGTGAATTTCCTACATGTAAAACTCACCCGATCTGAAAAAAGAGGAGATGCAATTCTTGGCTGGTAATAAAATACACCTCTGCTGAATAATGCATCCACACTGGAACTTCATTTCTGGAGCTCTATGAATCAAATGGGGGTTTTTTCAGTACATATTTTGGCCCATTTTGGCTCGACAGTGTGATTTTCATACTTTTAATAATGACCTAAGCTGAAAGAACAGGAGATGCATTACTCGGTAGCTACAATCAGTTCTGCCGAATAATACATTTTCCCCATAACGCTCAGTAAGGACACTTCAAATCAAATTGTGATAGTAATCAAATTATGTTATCTGATCGACTTTAACAGAGAGAATTTGACACCGCCATTAATTTTTCTGCAAAAACCTCATTTTAGACAGTTTAGTATAACTGTCTGAAATGCTATGCTTAAAAACACATCAATAAAGAACACAGAAGAGTTTGCCCTCAGAAGTATTGAGAGATTAATCAAGGAAACCATGTAACTTTCAAACCCATCATATCAAGTAAATGCTACTTCTGCTGAGTCTAATAAAACACTGACGACTCTATACGTTCATAAACTGTAGACTTTAGATCATTGATGAACCCCACAAAGAATATTATATTGTTTTTAAACAGTGCTTTGCCTTAGAAATCATTCCAATGAGGCGGTCAGGAAGAATGAAATAGAACTAACAGACAAAACACATTTGGTGAATTCTGAATAATGATTGTAGTATTTCAAACAATAAATCCTCTCTAGTCTTAACACTGGATGTTATCCGTCTCGCACACGTGCAGGTCGAGTATGGCATTGAACACAGTGCTGCTTTTGGAGGATGCCTTGTTCAAAGGCAAGCTAGAGAGGTGCAGAAATATTAAGTCACAAACCAGGTATCTTATGCTGATACAGTTAAAAAGTGAAGGAAAGTGAGCTAGCCAGACCCAGTGTGAAAAATAGCGCAAGAGAGTCTGAGAATCGACGAGTAACAGATGTTCCGTCTCAGAGGCAAAGAGAAACAAATCCATGTATAAGAGATTAATGAAGAAAATCAGCTTTTCTTTGTGCTATGGCACAGAAAATAATGAAATCATCCAAGAAGAATGCATGGAGACGATTCTGCTCCTCTATTGGCAGAGAAATAAAATTGGGTGATATTTTGTCAGTGATTAAAACGATGAGTGGGAAAAGAAAATCTGTCAGAATCCCAGTGCTGAATATCTGGCGATTACAAACAGGGAGAAAGCTGATCTACTGTGTAAGAAGTTTGCAAGTATACATAGTGTAAGGTATTTAGATGAAACACATAAACAACAAAATAAGAGCAAATACTGATGTAACAAAGAAAAAGGATAGTAATGGATCATCACTTGACATGGACTTTACATTACATGAGTTGAAAATGGTCTTAGAGGGAAGTGTATATACTATGCTATATCTCATATATATGCTATATCTTTAAACTACTGGGTTCATTTAAAAGGACATAATGAAGATCATCCAATGCTAGATGCACTAAAACCCTGTTGGGAAAAGGAGAGGAGAGAAACAAAAAGTTTTGGATGGACAACTGAGCAGAAAGCAAAAGAACTAGGAATGACTGAAATAAACATTAGTCCAACAGTCCCACTCCCAGTAATACATCGTTGGACACTCCCTGACCCTATAGTACACATTGCTTGGCAAAAAGAACAAAGATAATGAGCTTATTTTACATCCACAGATAATACAGATCTATATAGAAAGTATCTACTACAGCTATGTTAAACATTTATTCAGATGCTTCAAAGAACACAGCTAACAAAATTGGTATTTCATTCAAAGTTCCAGATTTCAACATTAAAATTGGCAAACAAATCAGTGATGGAGTATCGGCGTGTACAGGGGAGATGCTGGCAATTTTGTTAGACTTGCAATGGGTTGAAGACGTGAGACCTCTGAGAGCAGTAATATGCTCTGATTCCAGCTCATCATTAATCAGCTTGAAACACAGCCATTCAGACAGCAGACCAGATGTCTTAATAGAGATACAACAAACACTATATAGAATTCTAATGATGGGGCTAAATATGACATTTGTATGGATACCAGCACATATAGGAATCAAAGGAAATGAAATAGCTGACAAGTGTGCAAAAGAGGCCACAAAAACGAATTACATTGACATTACAGTAGCCCTTAGTAAAACAGAAATGAAAACCGCAGTTAAGGATAAGTTGAAAGAAAGGTGGCAAAAGCAGTGGGAAGAAGAGGAAGGTGGTTATACAACATTCAACGAAAAGTAGGTGTGACGAGGAAAACGGGGAGAACCAGGAAAGAGGAAACAATAATATCCAGGCTACGGTGTGGGCACACAGGATTAAACAGAACATTATGTAAAATAGGAAGATGTACATTCTGTGATCAAGAAGAAACTTTAGAACATGTTATGATGTACTGTCCAAAATATGATGCTGAGAGAAGAGAACTGACACTGAACCTTAAAGAAATAAAGATGAGGTTTGATTTACGAGATCTTTTACAAAGAAGTTCTAGAGAGAAGTGTTATCTACTGTTGTTTCATTATCTTAGAGAACAAATTTGATAAAGAGAATATAACTATGGTGTTTATTTAATTTTATTTTATTTTTTTATTGGTTTTTCTCAGTTTATTTTCTTTTATTTAATCATTAGTGATTGTATAGAGTCCCGATCCACACTCCATTCCAGTTGGTGGCGGTAATGCACTTGAACGTTGGTTGCCAACCGCTATAAAACTTTACGAGAAGAAGCCATGCTGACGGTGGGTGGTGCTAATGCTCCCGAAAGCTGTTTACCAACCGCCAATAAAATCAAAAAAGAAGAAAGAAGAAGAGTGTGTGCGTGAAAGGCGGAACAAGCGGTTCTACAGAGGGAACAAAGCACCATTGAGTGAGTATGTTTACGTTGTTTCCGACATAATTACTTGAAAATGTTACATTTTTACCATTTTGTAACGTTGATGTAAAAATGACTTAAAATGTATTTATTTTACCCTTAGCTAATAAGTATAGTTAAGTACAGCCATGTGCGCGTTGGCAGCGGGAGCTTGTATTGTCCGTTAGCCGAGCGTTAGCTGCAACGGCAAGGTGTATTCAAATATCTTAGCGTTGCACACTTCAGAAGTGTCAACCGATCTGCATGAATGCGTGTTTTTTGTGTTTGCTGGATTTTAGAGTTAAATTGCCTCAAAATCCATTGAATTAAATTTCAGCTTCAACAGTATTATGGGGCAAATGGTCTCTTTGTGTTAGCAGGTTTGGCTAGAAGGCCAGGCCGAGTAAGCTAGCTTTTTAAGCCCCGTCAGCCATTGTTGTCATTAGCTAATCGTTATTGGTGTTTTCAATCATTGACCGGTGTATTTTTGCTACTTTGTCTATCAGACGACTAATTGCATTTAGTAGAGTGATTGTAGTTGAGCTAACTTGTGTAGCTGATTTTATTTATTTTTTTGTTGTTGTTTGTTTTCTTATCCAGGTTAACCCATGGAAATATGGAAATAGCCTGCTCTCCTTAGCTCAGTCTCCAGCAACGATGTCAAGTAAGTAAACGTGCATGTAACAGTACTAACGAAAGTGCACTTCATTAGTGACTTAATAGTGGTGGTGTTCCTATTATTAGAGCCGGGAGCATATGTGATAGATTTGTAAGTAACCACTAATGAATAATTAACACTTTTCCTTTGCTTTTTATCATAGTCCTTACCCTAGATATGGGCCTGTAACGAAGTATAAAATGAACACGATTCTACAAAAACAAATAATCACAACTCAAGAGGGAAGATGGCATCAGTGGTATCATCAAAATGGCATTAACCCCCCCAGTCCTTGGTTCTTACATATGTAAACAACAGATTAACTTGTAAAGTATTACCCCCCCCAAAATTGCAAAATTACAAGATCTGGACTAATGAACCTGTGTGAACCTGAGCAGGAAACAGCTCTGTTCTTGTTTTCCATTACCCTTCTGTATTTCTAATAGTTAGATTTGCAGTTAGGTCATTTTGAAACTCTGTTTTGGCCTGCCATGCTGTTTTCTTGTGTTCTACAAACAGTGATGCAGCGAAAATAAAATGAGGTACGAATCCGGGCTCCTCAACTGATGATTAGAATCATCAACGTTTAGGGTTCACTGTATAGCAGTATTATGTAGGAAAAAATAAACATATCATTTTTTTTATATATATATGTTACACACACACACACCATTGCCATGATGTATATAAACCATACACAGCATGTTATTGTTGTAATAGCTGACTAACATTTCTTATTTTCTTTCTCACACAGAAAGACCATCCTACGCCCCTCCCCCTCCCCCTGCCCCGACAACAGTAAGTGTCCAACTCTCAGTTACAGTCTCAGTATTTACTGCTTGGTGGCCAAAGGGCCACGTTAGCTCTGTACACTCTTTTTGGTTCCTCTTTATCTTTCTCTCTCGCTGTCTTACTTTCTCAACATTTTATATTGCTTTCATTTAATTTCTTTCTCTCTGTCTGAACACAGAGTTTGCCACAAATTTGTTCAGCTCTCCATCATCGCTGTCGCTCTTGCTTATTCCTGTTATTCCACCACTTATTTAATGTCTCGCACAGAAGAGGTCAATATACCTCATGTGCTTTTACGAAGTATTAATGCTATTGGGAACCACGTTTCTTTGAATCAGATTTAAAATCTTAAACCTTTGCAATGTCAAATTTCAGAGTTTAGGACATATGTGTACAGTTATAGAATCAACATTCTTTCTTCGATCCTTTTCTTTACACTTAGTAGCAGGGCACAGCATTGTGTAAAATTGAAATGCAATGGTGTGGTCACATGGCTAATCAAATGCAACTTGTGCTTAATAGGGGGTGATCTGAGCTTGTTGCAAGGTCCAGATTTACATGCAACATTCACATGTTGTGCGCTGCCAGCCAGTTGCCTTTTTTTTTGCCTTGCATGATGACGTCATGGAAAACAAACAAGCAAAACTATACATATATTTTCATGTTTTCCCCCTTTTTCACTTATTTATGTTTATCCCTCTTCCTCCTCTTGTTTGTGAGCCATTTCTCATTCGTGTTTTGTCTCATTTGTCTTCCATCAGCAAATGCCTTCCACCCCAGGGTTTGTGGGCTACAACCCTTACAGCCATCTGGCCTACAACAATCTCCGGCTGGGAGGGAGCTCCGGAGGCTCCAGCAGGGTAATGAATTTAAAAAAAAAAAAAAAAAAACAGAAAAGAGGATGGATGCAGGATAAGATGGAGGGTAGTAAGAAACTGTCTTGGGATAAATATAGTGGAACATATATGGGCAGAAGTGGAAATAAAGGGGCATTAAAAATGCTTAGAGTACACACACAGTCTGTTTGGTAGATGATAATGAAAAAGTGATAGTAACGAGAAAGGGAGGGGGGTGGACGAGGGAAATAAGAGGTAAATAGGCGATCAGTGAAGACGGATTTGTAGTAGTTCAGGTTGGTAGTGGTGGCAGCAACAGAGTGATTCAGAATTCGGGGGAGTGGGGTGTTGATAATTCTACTATCTAGAAAACCACTTAATTAGACCGCAATCATTTGGGTTTAGATGAGAAAAGGGAGACGTTCAGTTTTATGCAAGCGGCTCATTTACGGCTCCCACTGTTTCTTTTTGGAACAGTCACCATCATTTCCCCAGTCATACAGTGAAATATGTCACAGTTGGGCTCTTTCAGACTAGTGCAGGCACTACAATACTTTTAAGTCAGTTACACCAAACTTACTTGCATTCAATTAGCAAATAAAAACTCTGGAAACTTCTAAATTACTGGGGAAAACATAATCAATCATTGTGGTTGATAATTTACCTATGTTTTTTTCCTTGAAAAGCTTACCAAAGGCTATACATTTTCTATTTTTCAGTTTATGAATGCATGAATTCTATGTCTCTTTGTGTGGTGTCTGCTTGTAAGGTACAAGAGTCAAAATGTCACTCTTGTGTTAATGTGTTTCTGCATTTTCCTGTGCAAAATGAATCTTTCAGACAATAACTAATGTTCTCTACAAACAGAAGCAAGGTCCCTCACCAGCCATGACAATCAAACATTGAAAGACAGAAATGCGTACGTTTGGCGGGATTAAAGAAATTGAACATGCATTAATTATTTATTTTTTATTTTATTTTTACTGGCAAAACTGAGCTGTCTTAGCACTGCACACAATCTTTAAAGCCCAACCTCTGCCACTTGTTGATAAGAAGACAGACAAGTGTCATCAGTCACTTTCAAAAGTCGTAATGGTTAAAGTTGTCATATTGACATTTAAGGTGTGTTGATTGATTGCGTTACCTCTTGCATTGAGTAACATGCAAGAAAACATTCCACCTTTAAAAGTTGTCGTTAGCCTTTGAGCTGCATTCTGTAGCTAGCTAACGTTAACTAGTAAAGATGAAAATGTATTTGTGATTCATTTGCAAAGAAACATTACAAGCCACCCTGTTAAACTTGGCCAGCTTGTGCTGCATCCACAATGCCTGCAGGAAATGAAAGCTAGCTTAGCTACGTTGTCATAGCCTAGCCTATTGGATGAGCGTAACCTCTGCATGCACAGCAACTTTTCCTCAGAAGGGATGTTTCGAATGCTCTTCATTTGCTCGGCACAAGTAAGTAAATAAAATTATTCAAAACACAAACTACTTGTGTTTATTTGCCTTGTGAAGTTATTACTTAATGCAGGGCACGACAGTAACGGTTGCCAGTGGCAACCATTTTGAGAAATTGACAACCAAATCTTTTTTTGCCATCGGTGGCAACTAGGGATGTGAATCGAAAACAGGTTCCAGTTCAGAATCAGTTCTGAATTGTCCAATTCATCGGAATCATACCTCGGAGCTTATCAATTCCTTTTATCGACACCAGCCGCCAGTCGTTGGTTTTCTTCAGTTTTGGTTATTGTAAAATTGGTCTTAAATTTCATTCCGAGTGGCATAAATCTAACTTGCCTAGCTAGGAACCCTAGCTATAGGAACCCTGCTTCAAATGTGGTGGAAATGCAAACAGGAATGCACAAAAGGAATTGCATGCCTGATTTAATTCCTGCCTGGAAGTCAGCCAACCCCCTAAATAGACACAAACACCATATTCCCCTTTTGTAATGGTTTGTCTCCTTTTGTGACAGCCTCCAAAAATACTTTGTCATTGGCTGCTAAGAATTCATTAACATCCATACATGCATGTAAATGAATTGACATGCATCATAAATGCAATTATCCAGCTGTAAGAAAGCATTCAGGACCACTTAAGAGTTGAGTATTGTCATGTTTACATGTACACCTCTTATTTTGCCTTTACACAAGCCTCACCATGATCAAACCATAATCAGCTGTTTTTTGACTGGTTTTTTTTTTTTTTTGCTCTTCTCTCTCTAAATCTGTCCCTTTTTTGTTTGTTTCCCCTTTATCTACATCCCTTCCATCTCCTCATTCACACCTTTCTCCCCTTCTTTGTCCCCATTTTCTCTCTCTCTCTCTCTCTGTCTACCTTCCACAGAACTCCTCAGGTATCACCGTCCCAAAGCCTCCCAAACCTCCAGACAAGCCACTGATGCCTTACATGCGGTACAGCCGGAAGGTAAGCAGGAAGGTAAGACACCCATCCACGGTGTCTGCTTTTACTGCTTGTCCTCCCATCCCCTGAAAAGTTGCAGGGGTTTTAGGGTGGGAAACAGCCAAGCCATGACGCCTTCACCACCACCTCAACCATCTAGTGGAGACTCTCCACTCTGTTATCCCGTTGGCTTACAGTAGCCTCCTGTGTCAACGATAAAAGAGAAATTACATCTCCCTGTGCTTCCTTCTGCAAGCATGATCTGCTCCTGCCTTCATTTCCCTACTTTTGTGCTTTTTGCTTCGCTGCTTCTCTAGTTTTAGAGCAGACAGAAATTTTAACATTGAATACTGCATAAAGACAAAATCTACCCTAAAAATTAATGTTGACATAAATCTGGGGATTCTGTCTTTAGACATATTTCATTCCATTCCATCCAGTCTTTTTGCAACACTTAAAGTGCTTTAGTGTTATGGTAATTATTGGAGCTAATGTTATGTTTCCTTTGCACTTTTCCTCCTTTATTTCCTTCACTGTCCTATAGTAACCTACCGTAAAACTTCAATTAATAGCCCAGGCTTTTATTTGCTTTAATCACTGAACTCAACCTGCCTATATTTGGGACAGGCCTTTAATTCCTCTTGCACAAAACTCTTGCTCAGCAGAGATGGGGAAATATGGGAAATAATTGAGGAATGGACACACATTCGGACTTCATGACCACTTCAGAGCTAGCGAGTCGCCACTTTCTCTCTTGTTTACAATGCTGGTAAATCTTAATTATACTTTGGTGCTCATGGTTTCCGTTAATTGTGGAGAATCTAACTGATCTAACGATGTGTAGTATGCCCATATATTTGTATGAGGCTTGGGCGGCGTGTTTCTATTTTAACGGGCGCAGCTTTTCTTGCCTTTACGACACTGGTTTAGCGTCCCAGAATCATCTCACATGATAGAGCTTTTAATCAAGAATGGACAGACTCTTACATGTTCATTACTAAAAGCGGCTACGTGAAGCGCCACTAACGTTACGAGACAAAGCACAGAGCATCATTTGAGCAAACATGCCCACTCAAATGATACCACTCAAGCGTAATTTGTATGCACGATCTAAGCAGCGTAGAACTAGCTCAAGTGGGTGACCCGGTGGGCTTTAAGAGGTTTTATATATCCAAAGAACCTTTATAAAAACCAGGCCCAGTGTCTAATTGAGACCTGCGTTTAATTGTCAAAACATGTAGCTACACCCGGCCAGTAAAAAGGATTTGCCTTTTAATTGGGGCTTGGCTCTAAATTGAAGTTTTACGGTAACTAACAAATAACTGCAGTTGCCCTGTAGTGACCATTTGTTATTTTTGCTTGTGCATGTGTGCTTGCATCTTGCGTTTGTGTGCATATCCAAGGTATGGGACCAAGTGAAGGCATCCAACCCGGACCTGAAGTTGTGGGAGATTGGGAAGATTATCGGAGGGATGTGGAGGGACCTGACTGATGAGGAGAAACAGGACTACCTGAACGAGTACGAAGCTGAGAAGGTGAGCTGCTGGAAGTGTCCTAATTACTGCTGAGGTTCAGTTTTATTTATATAGTGCCATTTCATAACAGAAGTTATCTCATTGCACTTTTCTAAACCGTACTTTGAGAGAGAGAGAGAGATAGTGAGAGATCTGAATAGGGGGTCTTGCTGTATTTACGTCAAAAACAAATCTAATTTCACATCCCATCATAACTGATATTTGTTTTACTACTGAACTATAACACTAAGACTAACTACCTCTACACTGCAATACAAGAACAGTGCTGTTTCTTATTTCATGTCTTCTACATGAACAGAAAGTTTGATTAATGCTTGATGATTCAAATGTACAATCTTCTTAATACAGTAATCCTCAAATAAACTACAATGAAACCACAGGATCAAGAGTAGAATTCATTTTTTTTTTTTTTTTTTTTTTTTTAAGAAGAGATTTATTTATTTACTTTAAAGGACTGTGGTACATAGCCTGTTAATAAAGACAGATTGATCATATACAGTAAAGAAGTGCTAACTAAGGGTAAAACGTCTTTAAGCAGCCTAGTTGGAATGGCATTACGGAGGGCATTCCTGTATGTTTTACGACTATCTTGCCAGGCTAAACGAGATTCTTCCAGGTTGTTGGAACGCCATTTCCTTCAAGTTTTCACAATGTTGTGCTTTAATTTGTGGGTTTGGGGGTTATACCATGGAGCTGACCTTCTTTGTTTTATTGTCTTCTTTTTTAGACGGGCGATAGAATCGAATGTCGTTTGCAGTGAGTCTGCAGCACTATCAACTAGATGGTCAATTTGGGGGGGGCTGAAATTTGCATTAAATTGAATTAAATGCAGATGGAATCGCTTCCTTTAAATTTAGCTACAGCACTATCAGATAGACATCTAGAGGAGTTTTTATCTAATGGAGTGTAGTCCAGTAATAAATGGTAAATGGACTGTACTTATATAGCGCCTTTCTAGTCTTTCTGACTACTCCAAAGCGCTTCAACTACATATCTCATTCACACACATTCATACAGCAATGGCAGAACTGCTCATCAAAGTAACTAATCATTCACACACCGAAGGCACAGCCCTCGGGAGCAATAATAGGAGCTCAAAAGTTATTAAATAATGGTCCGATAAAGAAGGATTCTGTGGAAAGACTATTAAATCTTCAGTTTCAATGCCATATACCAGAACAAGGTTGAGGGTGTGGTTAACAGTGAGTGGGTTTATGTACACTCTGACAAAAGCCAATTTAATCTAAGTCACAGTACTAAGGCTATCATTTTCAACGTCCACATGAATATTGAAATCACCTACAATAACCACTTTATCTGTTTTAAGGACTAAACTTGATTTAAAAACTCTGATAATTCAGGTAAAAATTCTGAATAAGGACCAGGAGCGCAGTACACTATAACAAATAGAATTGGCTGTCGTGTTTTCCAGGTTGGGTGTGAAAGACTTTCGAAGGCTTTCGAATGAGTTATAATTGAGTCGAAGATGGCTGCAACTAATTAATATGACTGGGCGGAGTGGATTCGTGTAGGCTAACATATTCTTCATGAGCCAGCCAGGTTTCAGTTAGACAAAATAAGTCAATATGATACTCTGGTATTAATTCGTTCACTAGAACAGCTTTAGATGACAGAGAACTTATTCTCTTTATTTCTTGGGTTCTTTTTTTTTTAACTGTACCTAATTTTATTTTGTGTTTATATATTTAAAAAAAAATTGTGATTAATTTTGTGGGGGGGGCAGTCTATAGGGGGTGAGGGTTTGATGCTCAAAAAGTAGATTTTGGGTGGAGTACCCCTTTTTTAATTGTTTGTTTGTTTTATCTTGCTCAGCTTATTTGCTTCTTCTCTCTCCCCCTCTCAGATTGAGTATAATGACTCTTTGAAGGCGTACCACAACTCACCAGCCTACCTGGCCTACGTCAACGCTAAGAACCGGGCTGAGGCTGCAATGGAGGAGGAGAGCAGACAGAGGCAGAGTCGTATGGACAAAGGAGAGCCGTACATGAGCATTCAGCCCGCTGAAGATCCTGATGGTAAGTTTTAGATGTTTGATAATTTGACTGATGCACTTTATAATTTTCAAAGATGTTTAATAATGGCTTGAAAACGTGAATAGAAGTGAAAGCCAGTGCATTTATAATGACAAATTGTGGTGTTACAAAGCACTGAAAGTTGCACAGTTTTTAGTTGGATTTTTTAGTTTTTCGCACTTCAAAACATAAAATGGTTTGAAGGTAATTTTGGGATGGACATCTTCAAAGCATGTGTAAATGTAAGCAGTTAACCTGCTCCCCTCCTCCCTCATGGTGGTCAGTTAAGTGTCCTCTTTTTCCTCCGTCCAGACTACGACGATGGTTTTTCGGTGAAGCACACAGCAGCCGCTCGCTTCCAGAGGAACCACCGGCTCATCAGCGACATCCTCAGTGAGATTGTGGTGCCTGATGTCCGCTCGGTGGTCACTACAGCCCGCATGCAGGTCCTTAAGAGGCAGGTCCAGTCTCTTATGGTGCACCAGGTAGGCTGAATGGACATATTCTCTGCCGTCAGGGCCCAGAGGGTATGTGAGCTAAGAGGAGCTCCGTAGCTTTTTTTGTTTTTCTTCTGAAAAAGCTTTGTCATTGGAGAATGTTGTCCTGTGCACGTGGTGAACAAATGTCAGTTACTACTGAACCTTTGAGACGCATACTCTGTGTGTTTCACCTCTAAAGATCCTGTGTCTCTTGTGTGTTTCAGAGGAAGCTAGAGGCAGAACTTCTGCAGATTGAGGATCGCCACCAAGACAAGAAAAGACGCTTCCTGGAGACCACAGACTCATTCAACACTGAACTCAAGCGGGTACAGCAGTACTTATTTACCTAGAGACAGCTAAGTGAGAAGTAATGAGGTTTCATTCCAGATCGCTAAACATCCATTTGGAATAATGTGAAACCACAGATTCATGTTATTTAATTACCCCTGAACTAAATATGAACACGAACACAAAGAAAGAGGAAATACTATTCATGTAGTATGCATTGAATGCAAATGGAGAATAGAGTTTTGTTTAATCGATTGTATTACTAGTGTTTCCTGTGTCTCCAGCTGTGCAGTCAGAAGGTTGAGGTGGACATGGAGAAGCTAGCTGCAGAGATGGCTGCTGCTGAAGAGGCGGCCAGGCGCCGGGCAGAGGAGAGAGAGCGCGAGGCGGCCGAGCAGGCAGAGAAAGCTGCTCAACAACAACATCAGCAGCAGCAACAACAACAACAGGATGCTGCTGGAAACAAAGCTGCAGAGCTGAGCGATGCTAATGCTAGCAGCGCAGCTAACCCCACCTCAGGGACCAAGGAGGAGGACAAGCCCACACCAATGGAGACCGGTACTTTAAGTGTTTTTGTTTATAAAACTAACAATGGTGGTCGTCTTTAATTAAATAGTAAATTAAACATTCAAATTGAGTCTGAAGACACATGAATTGAACTCAAGTTATGCACATTATCATGAAAAGGGCTGTATAAAAAGGGTCATAAGAATTGGTTACTCCTTTTAAGTCAAAAGTCCACTTTGTTGTAGTGTTAAGTTACTGTAGTTTTAATAATGAGACAATACCAAACTTTCAAAGTTGCTTTAATTAATGACAGGATTTTGAGCGGTTACACAATAAGTTCTTACCTTATTGTGTAGTGGTTACAGTAAAGTAAAAACTAATTGTATCCACTGTTGCATCAGATTTTTTTGTAGATCAGTTTTTTGACACATGGCGTGGTATGAAGTCCTTCACTGGGTTGATTACATTTCAAAAGCTACTAGTGATGACAGGAGTTTTTCATATGGCACAGGAAACCTCAAAAACCAAATTAACTGTTGGATCAATCAGAACTTGTAACAGTAGTCATAGTAGCTGCAATTTCCCAAGATTCAAAACAGATGCTCATACTTGGTTTATAAATATATAACTGCACTGCAGATTGGCATCAATACATACGGAAGTTTTTTCTTGCCACTGTTGCCGAGTGCTTGCTCATGGTGGGAATTGTTGGGTCTCTGTAAATAATATAAAGAGTACGGTCTAGACTAGGAAAAGTGCAATGAGAACTACTGTTATGACTTGGTGCTATATAAATAAAATTGAATAAACATTTAGTTTGTCTTTGTTGAAACACGTCATTTACAGAGGAGAATTATTAAATTTGGGGAAATATGGTTTTAAAGCAGTTTTTTATTGAGACTTTGAAGGATATATTTGGTAAAATAAAATTATTTTATATACAGTGGTGTGAAAAAGTGTCTGGCCCCTTCCTGATTTCTTATTTTTTTTTGCATGTTTGTCACACTTAAATGTTTCAGATCATCAAACAAATTTAAATATTAGTCAAAAATAACACAAGTAAACACAAAATGAAGGTTGTTATTATTAAGGAAAAACAAAATCCAAACCTACATGGCCCTGTGTGAAATAGTGATTGCCCCCTAAACCTAATAACTGGTTGGGCCACCCTTAGCAGCAATAACTGCAATCAAGCGTTTATGATAACTTGCAATGAGTCTTTTACAGTGCTGTGGAGGAATTTTAGCCCACTCATCTTTGCAGAATTGTAATTCAGCCACATTGGAGGGTTTTCGAGCATGAACTGCCTTTTTAAGGTCATGCTACAGCATCTCAATAGGATTCAGGTCAGGACTTTGACTAGGCCACTCCACAGTCTTCATTTTGTTGTTCTTCAGCCATTCAGAGACCCCACAACAACATCCAAAGAACTGCAGGCCTCACTTGCCTCAGTTAAGGTCAGTGTTCATGACTCCACCATAAGAAAGAGACTAACGTCGGACTCACAACAGTCCTTTTCATAAAAAAAAAGATACAAATTGATGCTGCAGAACAGCGAATTTGTCTAATTTTTCCCCCACACATTGTTCTTCCTTGTCCTGGCACCTACATTGCCCACGATGCAACTCGACCACCAACAGGGTGTGTTGTGCCAGTAGCAGTTAATGTAGCATTGAGCCTCTAGCCTCAAGCAGAGATAAGGAGTGGGCTACAGAGGTCTGGTAAACTCACTTCTAACTCCACACCCCAAGATTTTCAGATTCAGACTCAAGTAACATCACTTGAGGCCATTTATCAGACTTAACATAGTTCCTCTGGAGCCACAAAAGGCTTTATACTACTTTCACACATGCATTAGCACTCCCTCACCTGTAAACAAATGAACTTGGGTGTGTATAATTGGTGGAGTTCCCCCTAAAGCGTCTCTCTCACTCTCAGTCTGTCTCTGTGTCTCTATATGTGTCCTTCATTCCCTCCCCAGATGAGACAGCACCTGCAGAGCCCTCCTCAGACCCCCAGCCTGCTCCACCTCCTCCATCTGACCCCCTCGTCTTCTGCCTCTGATAAAGCAACCCCTCCCCCTGAGCCCCCCAGGGAGAGCAGTACTCCTAGCAGCAGTGCCCCCAGTGATGACAGCAGCAACAACAGCATGCCCCCTCCTTCTTCAGAAAGCACCCCTGGAGCAGCAGCCCCTGAACCCCCAGCAGCACAGGAAGCCAATTCCAGCGCTGCTAACCCGAATGCGGCTGCAGCACCTCCGCCTCCCCCTGCCTCAGAAGAACCAGCCCCTCCACCTCCACCTTTACTATCCCCCAGCCAGAACAACCAACAGTATGATATGTAATAGTCAGTTAGTCACAAAGTGGTAGCTGTAGACGTCCTCCCTGTGCTGCAGCTCTCCTGCATTCCTCCTCTGGATGGAGCAGCCGTGCTGTAGCTGTGCAGCAGTTGTGGAATAAGTGGGACTTGTATGAATGGTGAGGGTTTGATAGTATGGTCAATAAATAGCCAACAGTTAAGAGTGATGTAGGGTTTTCATCATCGAGCGTCCATGTAGCTGGACCAAACAAGAGCCTGTAGAGCAATTTAGGATTTCACTTAAATCTGCGTATGTTTCCTTTAAATTTACTCAGCATGCCTGGTTTGATGTGAGCGAATGAAATGAAATGCCACCAAAGAGTACAAAATTTGACCTGATTGTTTGTGCTCCAGGTATAGTACAAGCCATTCCTTTTTCTAATCATGTCACCTGATGGATTTTTTTAGTATAAAATAACCACATACAGACTTCAAACAGGATACTAGGGAGCTGTAAAATGGTCAGTAGTAACTCCGCTGGCTGCTTGAACATCATATACAGGTATCGAACTCAATACCTAACGTCACTATTACTTATGTCTATTTATTGTCCAAAATCCAACCTTTAATCCTCAGATATATTTCCAGTTAGCAGGGTCCACAGTCACAACATCAGCAGTTAAACTGACCTTTGACCCAGATTAAATGTCTGCTTGAGTTGGCCTCAAGTCCAACGTCAAAACTAAGTCTACATGGCACTGCAACACCGCATTTTCATTATCAATTTTAATCATTGTCCAAAAATGGTGAAAATGAGTGAATTAAACTTCCCAGAGCCCAAGGTGACATCTTCGACCAACAGTCCAACATGTAACGATATTCAGTTTACACTTACATATAACAGAGGAAAGCAGCACATTCTTACATTCAGGCTGGAGCTACTGAATGTACTACTTTTGCTTGAAAAATGATTGAAACAATCGATTATCAAAATGGTTGCCGATTGTTTTTCTGTTGTTCAACTCATCGTTAAATCGATTAATTGTTTAAGCTGTAATTCTACATCACCGTGCTACTGTGTGACGGACACTCATTACCAGCTGCAACATTGCTACTGTTTCAAAGAGAAATGCATGTGGTGTTCCATAATACTGACACCAGGCGAAAATGATTTCAGGAGTTGCTTATAGGGAGAAGGCATGCTGATGACTGTTTTTCATTTACATAGTTCAAATGCAAACCTCAAATAACTCCCACTGTGTAGACTTTGTACTATTGGACTGTTTGAATTACACATACTTGTATAGTGCTCAGTCTTGATGTATCAACCTTTAAATCAGCCCTTATATTTTTTTTAAATAAGACTACAGCTGCAAACTCAAGGGGTTTTAGTACATTACATAATTCAATGTCCGTAGTCCAAATTGTCTGAAAGCTCAGCATATGTTCTAGTTATTAAGGGCAACCTCGCATGAAAGGACCCCCCATATTTAAAACCTCAGAATTTTGTAGTTTATCATTTTGTGTGATTTGCAAAACTACTACTGTTCTACTTTTGTGTTTTTAGAGATGTAGTGGAACCTTTTTAGATTAATACAATTGAATTCAGCCTTCGTATTAAACTGTACTCTTGAATCAGATGCCATTTCTAATATGCTTCAGTTTGACTGGGGATGACCCATCTTGTGGTAGTGCAGATGATTGTTTCCAGGTCTGAATGGATGAAGGCATATTTTAATTATTTGAGCACACACATTCTGCATGCTATACTAAATACTAACCATAAACCTGCAAGCATTTGAACAATAACTGAAGTCTTAGGCTGAGGAAAACTGTTTGAAATGTAAAAAGTGTAGGACAAAACATGATGTGCGCAAGAAAAAAAATGAAATGATGGGCATGTCTCCAAGGTGCTTTTTAAAATCTGTGGATGATAAAATTACTTGCATTGAGTATAAAAAGTTGATTTGGGTGTTCCCTTGTGTAAATCACATTTATGTAGACAAAATGGACACATACTCAATTAGCATTTAATTTGTAAGAGCTTCTCTACAAGTTGAGGCAATTTTTTAAAGACTGTGTTCCTCCTTTAGACAGAATATTCCTGTTGACACCACAAGCATTTAACTTAAGCAGAGAAATGCACACGCTACCCTCATCCAAATGTAACCTCAGTCACGTGTGCATTTAAAGGACTGTTTTCTTACTTGAATTGGACTGTTTTTAGTAATATGGATCTGTTTTTTTGCATCTTTCTTTTTTACTGTCTGAACTTACCTATCCAAATAAAGATGATTTCTCAGTCTTTCAACCTCTTTATGTATTATATCTTCTCTTAATTTAATTTCTTAATCAGATTTTAGTTCATCTTAAAACTGGGTTTCGTAAAACTGATCTCTTGCATTTTTATGTGGGTATTATTTTATCATGGTTGTATTTGGTCTACAACATACATTTTCAAAGGAAAGCACAAAGGAAATGATGGTAGAAGTACACCATAAATCATAATTAGGAAACTACAGATACAGAGGAAATAGAAGTACTACAAGTAAACAATAAGCAGAAAAACCTACAGCAGAAATTTTAGAGCGCTGCATACAGTGCAATGTGCTTTATGTATGGAGACCCAAAGTGTTCAATATTAAGACTAGATTAATACTAGACTAGAGCAATTATTAAATATCTTTCTTGTTCCCCCTTTTTTGTTACATATACATGGCTAAAATGTGCCTAATATTTCTATAGGCTAATGAAATATTACCGGCATTTAAAAAAAAAAAATTCATTAGACTATTTTTGGTGCCCCCTCAGCACTTGGTGCCCTGCGCACAGTGCGTGATGCGCGTGGTGGGAGCGGCGGCGCTGTATATAGCGCCAATTCATAACAGAAGTTATCTGACCCAACAAAACCCACCACGAGCAAGCACTTGCAACAAACTTCAAGGACTGCCTTCTCTCACTTATGCAACTTTGCAAAAATCAGGCAATCCTGTCTCAAAATGATGCCGAAAAATTAGTGCATGCATTTGTTACTTCTAGGTTGGACTAATGCAATTCCTTATTATCAGGCTGCCCGAAAAAGTCCCTTAAAACTCCCCACTTGATCCAGAATGCTGCGGCACGTGTACTGACAAGAACTAGGAAAAGAGATCATATTTCTCCAATATTAGCTTCTCTGCACTGGCTCCCTGTAAAATCCAGAATAGAATTTAAAATCCTTCTCCTCACCTACAAAGCTCTTAATGGTCAGGCACCATCATATCTTAAAGGTCTCATAATACCATATTACCTGACTAGAACACTGCGCTCCCAGGATGCAGGGTTACTTGTGGTTCCTACAGTCTCCCAAAAATTAGAATGGGAGCCAGAGCTTTCAATTATCAAGCTCCTCTCCTGTGGAATCAGGTCCCAGTTTGGGAGGCAGACACCATCTCCGCATTTAAGAGTAGGCTTAAGACTTTCCTCTTTGATAAAGCTTATAATTAGGGCTGGCTTGGGTGAGCCCTGAACCATCCCTTAGTTATGCTGCTATTGGCCTAGACTGCCGGAAGACTTCCCATGATGAACCCCTTCCTCTCTCCTTCTCTCCCTCTCCATCTGTATGCATTTTTATCCCATTACTGCATGTTACTAACAACGACATCTTCTCTCTCCCGTAGTTCTGTGCTTTCTCGTTTCTCTCCTCTCTCCTTCTGTCACTTTCAGCAGGTATTTCTGCCTCCGGAGCTGCAGAGATTGGATCTGTGGTTGTGGGCCACTTGCTACTGTCATTATTTTTCCTATAGCTGTCATTCCTATCATTATTATTATTATTAATTTATTAATATTACCATTACAATTAATCCCCCACCCCGCTCTCCCAAAACCTCTCTCTCTCTCTCTCTCTCTCTCAAAACCCAACACGGCAGCGGCGGATGGCCGCCCACCATTGAGTCTGGTTCTGTCCAAGGTTTCTGCCTCTTAAAAGGAAGTTTTTCCTTGCCACTGTCGCCAAATGCTTGCTCATGGTGGGAATTGTTGGGTCTCTGTAAATATGATTATAAAGAGTACAGTCTAGACCTGCTCTATAGGAAAAGTGCAATGAGATAACTTATGTTATGAATTGGCGCTATATAAATACAATTGAATTGAATTGAACTTGGCAACAGTGGCAAGGAAAAACTTCCTTTTAACAGGCAGAAACCACGGGCAGAACAAGACTCAATGGTGGGCGGCCATCTACAGCTGCCGTGTTAGGTTTTGATAGAGAAAAACTACGGGAGAGAGAAGATGTCGAGTTAGTAACATGCAGTAATGGGATAAAAATACAGATGGAGGAGAGAGGAAAGAGGTGCATCATGGGAAGTCTCCTGGCAATCTAGGCCTACATCATGGAGTAGAATACTTTGGTAGCGTATTGTGTAAAACAAAATTTTGCTCAGTTTATCAGCTTATCTTTATCTTGTTATACCACGAAACCATCATATCTCGTTAAAGCAAACGTGTTAACACAAGAAACTTCCATATGGTGTTAAAATGAGAAAAGGGTCCATCATTACATGATTGCTCTGTAGCCCAGAGCAATCCTGTAACATGACTGATAAACATGTAACACGATGATCTAGACGTGTGTCAGGGTGTCTTTATGTATTATGGCTGAGGGTTGCTTTCATTTGTGTGCCTTTATGTAATCATTGTGTGTGTAATTGGTATCAGTGATTGTCAATGACCAGGCTACGACTATTTCTTTATCAAAATGTTCACAAATATGGGCGAGTCAGCATGAAGGTATTGAAAAAAACATTTGTATTGTGTCTTTTAGACACTAATTTATTGATGGTCCCTAAGTCAACCCTCAGCAGTTAAGCGCGAGGGCAGGGAGGTGAGCTAACCGTCCTGCTACTGCCAACACGGGGTGAAACTGAGTAAGAAGACGCCGCTGGATCTTGTGTGAATGTCTGTCGAATAACCAACTTAAATAAACTTACCCTCAGTGTTTCAATGTATGTAGCAAACTGAATAACCTATAATGTTCAGTGCTGAGAACCACGTATCCACCACCATGTCTGCCCGGACAAGAGAGCATTCAGGGCCTTCAGGGCTTTCTGACAAAAAGGCTTTCTCCCTTTCTATTTTCCTAAAGCTAACCAAGTAGTTTTGGTGCCTAAAGCTAACCAAGTGGTAAGGCTTTCTGGAAGACAACCTTGAGGGCAAACTTCTCCCAAATACGACCAGAGGCCGAACATTGCTTTAGTTGTTCCATTTTCTACACATTTCGTTTTAGTTTTTAAGCTGGACAAAAACATAGTAACCCTCTAAAAGTTGTCTGTAGATGTGAATCAGCAGCATTTGAAAAAGTGGAGTCAAGTCATCAGTTTCTTTCATTTGCCACCAAAGCTTGTGACAAACCATAAATCTACTATCTAGAGGTTGGGATGCAGTTAAGGAACTAAAGCCTCTGGCCACCAGGGGGCCCCCCAAACATGAAGCACAGGAAATGCATCACACCACATTCGTAATACCACTTTTATTCACACTAGTCACTTGTGTACGGAGCCCCCTCATTTTTTAGGACTACTTTTGCATTCCCTCGCAATATGTTTTGCGTTACCTCGCAATGCTTTTCCTCTTCCATTCCATCTGAGCCGTATGTCTATTTGGAATGCAAGGCAGTGTGGAGATTCTCAAGTTAATGCATTTAGTATTGTTTATGGACACCTCACCTTATATGATGTCCACTGCAAAGAAGTTATCAGATAGAACATTATCAAACTCCTGGGAAGGAGCTGTATGTATAAGGAACATCAATTATGACTCCACACTTATAGCAAAAGGCCTTCTACCAAAACCTGTTTCAGCATTGAAGGTTACTTTCATTTGTTTTGTGCAAAGAACAGAGAACCCTGTGCAAAAACGCAAAAAGCTTTCTTGTGTTGGTCTACATTGCTGATGTATCTCTGCTAGTGGCTCGATGCCGTCTGCTCTTTCTGTGACAGAACCACAGACTGTGGGTTTGCCGCATTTCAATCACCTTTTCCTCAGTGAACCATGATATACCTGTTAGGGTACCTGGGGCAAAAATATGTTGCTGGGACCCTATACTGACCCCCCACACGTCCCACTTTGTGTAGTGTGTTTGTACGCTGTTGCAAGTTCCCATTAAGCACAGAGCACGCAGCTGACTGGCAGCTTCATTATGCAGCCAGAGACTCTGAAACCAACTAAAACTCCTGCGCTGGAATAATCTTCCCTGGCCCCATTTCTTTCTGTGTGTTAAAATTAGTTTGAGTTAATTTTGGGGCCCCTGGGTGTCTGGCACCGTAAGGCACCGTTTCCTGCTTTGCCCAGTTGGCTTTCATAATAATACAATTGTGTATGCTTGAGGTAGGAGACTACACAAAACATAAAAAAAATAATAATAATCTAAAACAAGGAATTTTGTTGACACTGGTTTTATCTCCTTATTGTTTCCCCATTGTTTATGGTTCAGACCGCACTGATGTGTGTGTAGAAAATATAATAATTGCAAAAGTAAAGTAATGCATCGTTCGTTTTCAAACAATTAATATGGTTTTGAGCTGTTAAAGAGGATTAGGGTTAATCACATTTTCCTGACATTAGCCAATCTGGTAACACTTTATAATAAGGGTACACAAGTAATGTATAGCTAATACATGACTCATGATGATTTAATAAATTAATGCAGGATGTATCCTGTTGCTCACCATTAATAAATGATCAAGTCACTATGAGTTATAGTTAATGGATCATCAGTTAATGAATGTTTGACTCAGACGTTCATTTAAAACCACCCAAACACCTGGAATCCAGTTACATTGAAAGGGCATTTCAGAACTATGCATCTGATCAGCCTCTCTGAGAGCTGCTACCCGTTCTCACAGAAATATGAAGCAAACAACAGAAACACATCTCTATGATGATAAGTCACAGTCAGATTCCTGAGAAAAACAATTGCCAGTTTTTCTCCCTCACTTCCTTACAATGTAAACTGTTGACGTACGCTTAAACGCGTCTGTCCATTTTCCCCTGATTTGTCAGCCGGCACCTGCTGGATGTTTTTTTCCCTTCTCTTACAGTATGTGCTACACTCCACTTCTTTCAACAACAGCAGAAATATCAGAATTGAAAAACAACTCGTGTTCCACCCGCTGGCCTGTAGAGAAGAGGTACTGTTCTGCTTTCAGAGAGGCTGATCAGATGCACGAGTCTGAAATGTCCTTTTCTAAGGACTCCACCTAATTTGGTGGCATATAATCAATGACTGAAGTGACCGTGAGTTAACAATCATGAATTGATAGGCCTTCTTCACGCAAGACCTTTTGACAAGAAAAGCTCACGTGTAAATAATAAAGTTAATGATGGCTGAATTCCATTTAGCTGCTTCAGTTTCAGGGTCCTGGTATTGTTCACTGTCCCACTTGAATAAAACAAAGCCATTGTTCATATTATCAGTCACACCTGTGCTTTCCCTATTATGACAAGTCAAAATGTCTGCTGTCAGAAAAGTCTATTAAGTGTTAATTAATCACATAATCTCACAGTGACTTGATCATTTGTTTATGGTGAGCAACAGGAATTCATGATACATCCTACATTAACCCATCTTAACTTATGCAATATCCATTATTTAATGCTTTGCACCCGTATTATAAAGTGTATAAAGTAGTTTGGTTTATTGCAAATGTTTGTAGTGCAGTTTAATTTACCCTTACCTCACCTATTGCTATACTGTTTGGGCTGCCACTTATTCCACCAACCTTACTAAGATGCTTTCTTTCCAAAAAGGATCAGTCAGACTTACTACATTTGGCAGTCAGATCGAAGATTCTTTCTATTTCTCATGTAAACCCTGATTTGGTGCCTCTATCATTTAATACATTTTCTTCAGACAAAATTCATCCACACATTTACCAGAGGTGTAAATGAATTGCTTTCTGTCAATTCTCTATCACTTACAAGGAAGCTCAGCTGTGGATTAAGTGCCATTATACTGCAACACAATCGTCCTCTCTGCCAAAGTACATGTACATTTAGGCTTAGAGTTTATTCGGTGAGCCACAAGACTTTCTCCCTTATACCTATCTATTAGCAACTGACACAGGCCTACATAATTTACTGGTTCTTCTGTTTAGTTCTATTTCTGTCTCATTTCTATGTTCTTTTATATGTAGTGCTAATTGTGTTTGTTTGTCTTTATTGATAAACTGTTCTCTTTTTTTTGGTGATGTCTTTATAAGCCCTTCTCTCTCACCAGCAGAATCATTTTTTCCTCCTTTACTCCATTATGATATGTCTGTGTCTTGTTGCTTGTGCAAATAAATAAACCCCTTTTCCTGACAGTAGCTTGTTTTCTGTTAATACAGTTATTGAAGTCATACCTATAGGCGTGGCTCAAATCTAGACTAATTGAAGAGGCTGTGGCTGACACCTGGCTGACGGTGAGTGGAGATGGGTAAACCCCGGGGCTGCATTTCAGTGACACTCCGGACTGACGCGCATGTTTCGGCGTCACCGGCGCCTCTGACGGTGGGAGGAGAAGCTCACCGGAGCGCAGCAGACACACACACACAGATGGTTTCGGTCACCATGAGCCACAGGCACCGCGCGCTCAGCTGCCTCTCCGTCGCGCTCGCGCTGCTGCTGCCGCCGCCTCGCGGTACTGGGCGCGTCGCGGAGCTCGCGGTGGCGGCGGAGTATTCCTCCAAAACCGACTTGGACTACGAGTTCGGGGACTACCGGGGGAAGTGGTGCATCGACGACCACGGTTTTGTTTACGGCATCGGAGAGGTTTATTACCCGAGCTCCACGGCGTGTCCGTGCACGTGCACCGTGGACGGTCCCGTGTGCGTCCGACCCAAGTGTCCCCGCATCCACCCCCGGTGCACGCGGATCAGATATAAGGCATGCTGTCCGGTGTGCGAGGCTATGGCCAGGGTCTGTGTCTACGGGGGCAAAACGTACCGGCTCCTAGAGGAGTTCAGGGTGAGAAAGATCCAAACTTCTACACCCCTCCCTCCCCCGTCCCATTCACAAGTTCACACAGCTCCACATATATTTAATGAGGCAGCTGCTCAGTCATCGTGCGTTATTTGACATTTCTACACAACATCTATCTATAATAAAGTATGAGCATTTTAGTGCATTGGGAGTTTACATGTACAGGTGCTATGCAGTGAGCTCATGTGACGCACTGTAGCCTACTTACTGGTATCTCTTTGTGCTTATTTTGTCTGCATGACATAATATTATTGACATGAACACTTAAATGTGTCTGGTACCCAATAGTGACCACATTCTATTCGATATTCTATCATATTAATATAAGATGTTGATTTAGGCTATGGAAAATAGAATGTTTGCATATTGTCATTGCTGGATTAGCCCAGTGGCTTCACCCTTTCTCACTCTGTGCATTGTGTATTGTCAATATGAAAACTTGGGCTGTGTTATTATGATTGATAGCTTGTGCTACGTACACCCTGTATGTAAGATGTTTGCCTCTGTACAAGTCTAACTCATGCAACATCTCAGGTCAGCAGCTGTTGTGCACCATAGACTGCAACTAAGATAAGATAAGTTAGATAAGTTAGATAAGAGAAAGTGGGGGAAGGTACAGTGGATATGATAATCCTATGGTGACATACAGAGGTGATGACAAAGAGTGGGAGGAAGTGTATGCACATGTGTTGGCAGGCCGGAGCCGACACCCTGTTGATATGGGTGGTTTGATCAGTGCATGGGGGTGACTCGCATATCCTCACTGACCAGCCGCTCTGATCACACCTGAGAATGGAATGAAGGTCAAGAGGAATGGGGGAAGTGTGAACGTAGGCATTTACATAGTATTGTGCACCAGGAGGAGCTCAGGCCATATAACCAACTACTTTTGTACTGCTGCTTCAGACATAGCGGGGAGATCGCCTGGAGAGGTCTCTGTGCTGTGTCTCCAGATATATCTGTATTTGTCTGTATTGTTAGATTGTTTGTGATATTTGTGAGGATATAAATACTAGTTAAAGACATTTGTGTGGATCCCTTCTCATCAACCAACTCGGAGAGAGGTTAGCATACCTCGACAGTATGTACCCTGTTACTTTAAAGTCCCCAGCAGGTACAGTTGCACACAGCAGACTACACATGCAGCTTCATTATTTTGCCTATAAACCAAACATGAGATTATTTATTGATGATATATTGTGAAATGGTTTATGATACATTCACTCATGCTTTGTTTTGTAAGGGTGGGGTCCCAGGTTAGTTGTCCTCTTAGTCTGGTTAATCCAGCCTTGATGTTGTATTAATAAAACGTACTACAGTTATTTCTCAAATTTTTGCATTTTTATTGTGAATTACAGAACAATTTTACCACTTCAGGCCTCCAAAAACTATTGAAATGAAACAATCAAAGAAGGAAACAACATTTTTTTTGGTTGAACTGCTCACAACTTGTAGACATAGCTTTGGCTCAGAAAGTAGAGTATCAATTCCTCCAGTCCACTGCCACACCCTGTTGTTGTTTTTTTTTAAAGCATGACCACGACCGTTTCTAACCTTAACCATGTGTTTATTATTGTAAACATTACAGGGAAGGTCCCCTAACCTTAACGTACTTATTTTAACCCAAACCATGACATTTCCCTAAACCTAACCAAGTTGTTTTTGTGCCTAAACCCAACCAAACCTTAACCATAGCGTTGTCACATCATAAAATATTTTTATTTTTCCTGCTGATGGGGGCGTCAGATCAGAAAACGCTTCTATGTATTGTTCTAGAGGGGATAATCAAACAATGTATTTTGTTGTTTAATTTGGAGGACTTGTTTGCTTTATTGGTTAAAGAAAGGCAAATTCTACAATGCTTTGTGTGGTAGAAAGGAGTGCAGTCCATTTACATATGGACCTGCAACCTGTGTCACAGGAGTTGAGACTCGACTAGGGTTACAACTAGGCTAATGGTTATTTGCATTATCAATTAATCTGCGGATTATTTTCTTTGTTAATCATTAAAAATACCCATCACAATTTTCTAAAGCTGGAACTAGATAATGTTTGCCATTTTTGCTTTACTAAACAAAATAAAAGATTTATCGATTATGAAAATAGTCAACTAATCTCAACTAATCGATTAATCGACTAATGATTCAGCTCTAGAGTGTAGAATGCCAAAGCTTTCACAAAGCTGTCACAAGCCAAAAGCTTTGCCAAAAAGAGGTTGGGAAACACTGACTAAAATCCCTGTCCTACACCTACTCCTACAGAAAGCTTAAAGCTACACTAGTCAAAATTTTTATATTAATAATGAAACAAATTACTATGCGTAATGTGAAAGGAGTCGCTTGTAGTGACGAACCCATATAATTACTGCCTGCTAACCGCCCACAGACAAAGTTAGAAACTAGCTGGTGAACATAGTGGAACATTTAACCGCTAAAAAGACAGATATTCTCTTCAGGTTAGAGACCAAAAACAGAGCTAAAATAGAGTGAATACTGGACTTACATTTATCAGGTGACACAAACACGACTCCAAATTAATGATAATGCTACTCCGTATCTGTTGGATATGTAAATAGGCAATTGTTTTTTCATTCTTCCTGTGTAGCCAGTGGATATCCGGATAATGGATATCCGGGCCAAGACTTCCTCTTCCGTGCACTGGTCATTGTTTACAGTTCAATTAGCAATCTTGGAACCCGTCAGCTATTCTCTGATGCCGATTTGAATGCAGATGCATTTTAAAAACCTAATAAAAAGCTAATCTTTAGGGTTCTAATGTTGATAAAAAAGCTAAATCATTGTCAGATGATAGCCGATGGGTTCCGTGATTGCATTTCGGCCAATGCGCTTCGCCTCTATTGCCCTCCACACAGACTGTTTACCTGCATACAACCAAAGCCTGCTCAAACGTGATTGGTCAATACTACTCAGACTACAAACGGAAACCAGAATGCTTCGGATACCAAAATCTTGTCCCTTGCCTAGAGATTCTGCACTCATATGCAGATATCTGTTTATAGAGATTACATCCTCTGTAACACACCAGTGAGACAGTGCCTACCAGTGATCTCTGCCATGGTCTCATTTGTTTACTGTAATTACCCCAAATCTTCACAATTAATGAGACAGCACTGATTGTTCAAATGGCCACATAAGCTCGAAGTCAATAAAATTCAAATTGTCTGTGTTCCAGTTGTCGAGGTGTGAGCGATGTCGCTGCGAGGCCAACAGAGAGGTGTACTGCAGCATTTCGGATTGTCCCGCCCCTCACTGTGTCAACCCCACCTACGAACCCAACCACTGCTGCCCCATCTGTAAGGCTGGTAAGACTCAGTCAGTGCTGGGTTTCCACCCAAGTGCTTTCTCTTTGTCAGGTCAACACTTTGGTCCATGACAGAGTTTCTCTAAAACTAATTTCAGGATGTCTCTTTAATTTGCCATGATTATTCATGGTCCACAGAGGATAACTAATGTGTTTGGTCCCCCATTGATATTTACTCTTGCACCACTCTCAAGCCAAGGTTTCCACCTGCAGAGTAAGTAAGTAGTAAGTTTATTTGTATAGCACCTTTCAAGAGCAGATGTCACAAAGTGCTTCACAATAAAAGACAAAAAAGAGACAGAGCAACAGACATGAAATGCAGACATCAAGCTAAAAACACAAGGCAAAACAAAAATGAACAAAAACGAATTAAACAAAAGCAAGTCAAAACAATTGGGTCTTGAGGTGCTTTTTAAGGGTGTCCCATAGTGTGCACAGACCATAAGTCCGACGGGGGAGAGTTCCAAAGTTTAGGAGCTACAACCTCAAAAGCAGTGTCCTTTTGTCTTGAGCTTGGAGCGAGGAACAACCAACAAACCCTGATCAGAGGACCTCAGATTCCTACAGGCAGTAGGCAATTTGAGGGGCGGCGAGGGGGGGTGCCAGCCCCCTTGTTAGAAAAACGACCAAAATAACCTGCTCAAAAGATGCTCTGTGCTTTGTCTTGTAGCTTCACATTACGGCTTTTAATAATCGCCACGGTCTCAGAACACGACATACTGGTTTTGAACTTGTGGGAACATGAAAGAGTCTGTCCATTCTACTTTTCCATGTGCTATAAAACTACTTTTCCATGTTAAATTATTTCTCTGACTCGTCTCTACTCTAAATGGACTGTACTTATATAGCGCCTTTCTAGTCTTTTTCCGACTACTCAAAGTGCTTCAACTATATATCACATTCACCCCATTCATACACTGATGGCAGCTCATCAGTTGAAAGAAAGAAACGCATCACACACTCACACCGAAGGCACAGCCCTCAGGAGCAACCTGGGGTTCTTGCCCAAGGACACTTCGGCATGTGGCATGTGGGATCGAACCGCCAATTTTCCGATTGGTGGACGACCCGCTCTACCACTAAGCCACAGTTGCCCCTAACTCTCTAATACTCTATGTGTGCCTCACTCACTGACTCAACTCGCAATGGTTATACACAGATTTGAATGCCATGTGAAAAGATTTACAGCACATGCAATTGGTCTGTGAATTTCCTGGGCCACTAAACCAGTGCCGTAAAGGCTAGAAAAGCTGTACCGGTCAAAACAGAAACGCTCCATCAAAATGTAATGATTCTCAATAATTTATCAATATTATCTACAGCAGAGAGAAAAAGAAGGTGTGGCAGCAGCATGACAGAGGCCAGGTCAGAAAGTAACAGAGCGTGGAGCAAAAGTCCCCTTAAATGCTCACAAACAAATTTTTTTTGTTGCTGTTCTCACTTGTTATTGTGCCACAAATTGAGTGTTTATTTGAAAATATAGTGTAATAATTCTACATTATTTCAGAGTTTAGTGAATGCCCCTAAAAATCAGTTCATGGGGCAAAAAATAGGCTACCTTCTGGGAAAAAAAGGCACAAGGAAGCCCTCCTCTTTCACCCGATTAACAAATCGCCTAGGGCTGCAGTAGGTTCCTGACCATGCAAGGCTCTAAATGTGATCACAAGAATCTTGAACTGAATTCTGAACTCGATGGGAAGCCAGTGTAAAGAAATCAGGATTGGTGTTACATAAGACCTTTTGGAGGTCAGAAGCTTAGCAGCAGCATTTTGTAAGCGGTCCAGGGATGTCAGGTGAAAAGGGAATTGGAGTAGTCAAGATGGGAGGAAATAAACGTGTGAATAATCATCTCCATCTCAGCTAGGGACACAATGGGCCTGAGTTTAGCAATGTTCCTCAGCTGGTAGAAACAGGAGCGAACCAAACAATTTAAATGCTGCTCAAGACTCAAAGCCTGGCCCATAGAAATGCCTGGATTATGGAGGGTAGGTTTAACAGAAGAGGATAAAGGGCCAAGACTTTCCATCACCTTTGGGATGCCAGCTGGGGCAGAAATTAGAACTTCTGTTTTGTCAGTATTTAACTTTAGAAAATTATCTGCCATCCAATATTTTATAGAGTTGAGGCAGTTCAGTAGAACAGACAGTTTTGCAATATTTTGAGGCTTAAACAAAATGTATAATTGAATATCGTCTGCATAACAATGGTAGTAGATACCTTTAAAATAACTTATCTGCCCGAGAGGAAGCATGTACAATGCAAACAGCATCTGGCCCAGGACAGAACCTTGGGGAACACCACAAAACAGAGATTCTGTTGATTCCGTTGATGAGGTGTAATTATGAACAGTAATTGTACTGTACAGTAATTGTACAGTAATTGATCCAGAGATACCCACCCACTGCCTGAGCCTCTCAACCAAATCTTGATTGAGAGGCTATCAAAGAAGCACTAAGATCTAATAGTACCATTACAGAACATTCTCCTGTATCACTGTGCATTAACAGATCATGATTGATACAAGATTAGATACAAGATTATAAAAGTATGTAGCTCTGGCATCCTTAACCATATTATTTAAAGTTATTTTAAAATCTGATAGTGAGCTTTTATATGGGTGGATTTCCACAAACACAATCAGCCTAAAAAAGACATAAAATAAAGGCATTACAAACTTTATATATGTCATGCAATTTGCCAGCCAGCATAAAACCCTTTATCTCAACTTCACTACTTCAGTTACTGCTCTCTACGTTTGTAAGTGGGCCTAGGCAAACAACTTTGGTTTATGAATTATGGGCTCCAACTTGCAGTCATATTTTACCTTCCATACATAGTGAATGACCAGGGTGAAATCTAATAGTCTGAATCAAGGGTTTCCCACTCACAACCTCTTAACTGGCAACAGTTTCATTCATGTGGACAAGTCATCTACTATTATTATCCCTGCTGCTATTCCTGTTTGACACACACACACACACACACACACACACACACACACACTTAAACACATGCCCCCTGCATGTGTTAGACATTATTAGAAAGCAGTCATTGTAACTGTGTGTGTTGACCCTGCTCTCAGAAGCAGCACCGGTTACATCACCTCACCCTGCAGCTTACAAAGCCATCCCTGTTATGTCATACATGCTTTCACTGCCACTGGCATTAAAGCCCCTTTCTAACATTGGTGGGATTTGTGTGTGTGTGGGTGTGTGTCAGACAGGAATAGCAGCAGGGATAATAATAAGTATTGTGTGTTGCTTTTTTGTAGAATAAAATGGAAAGCCAAAGCAGCTAAACAATCAAAAGCATTATTTAATTGATTCATTATGACCACCTAAAAGAAAACCACATGCACATGTGATCTGCTTCACCGTGCTTAGCTGCTTTATGGCAGTTGTAGTTAAGTTGTAGTTTAGATTTTTACTGCTCCTCTGCTGGACAGACAGTGGGACAGATGGTTTGGTTTGTTGCGTCATTGTTTTGCGTTTTTTTTTTTTTTCCCCAACTGCTGCCAAATTCCCTCACGTCAGCTGTGGTTTTTTAACGAACGCGGTTGGATCTGGCATCAGATGAAGTGTACTTCCTGTCCTCCTGCTGACTGGCGTTGGTAATTGTTTTGCAGGTAGCTGCCAAATAAAGGAACCCCATCTGTGAATGAGGGATGCAAATGATATCAAAGGCAGACTGTTTACATTTTTGCTTGCATGGTATGCAGTATGTCCGGCCCAAACAACGCATAACTGCTACACTGAAAATATCACATTATACAGTATAATGCAAGCACATTTTGGAGGGGAAAAGAAATAGCATTTACAGGAAGGACTTTTTCGGGAAGGAGACAAGTTTAATTTGACCTTACGTAAAAGTCAGTATCTGCACTTTGTGCTGCATCAGACCAGCAGTTGTTGGGAGGAAGGAGGGAGACTTTTTTCCCATAACTTGCAGTCGAGCCGTATTTAAAGCTGACTGATTGATTTTTTGGCCACTTGGGTTCAGCAGAAACAAGCTGTTAACACAACCCTGAGAGCGGTGAGACTGAACCAAAACATTAATGTTGCGGGACATAAAACCAAAACAATGAGCTGAAAGATGCTAAAACGCTCTACAGAATCTTAGCTAAATGCTAACATCAGCATGCTAACATGCTCACAATGACAAATGTTAACTTGCTGATGTTTAGCAGGTATATTGTTTAAAATGTTCACCATGAATACATTGAACGGTAGGCTATCAACACGCAACTATGGTACATCTTAATCCAACTGCGTAAAGACGCACACAACTCATTCATTCATTCATTCATTGTATCTTGGTGGGAACGAATTGTATCTTGTGCCCACAAATTAACCAAAAAGGTGGGAATTAATGGTATTAATTGTATCTTGTGTGCATGCAATAGCATTTAGAGTGCTCAATGTAGTAAGACATGGCCTCAATTTTCTTTTTTCTTTCTCCATGGCCACTCTGGGGCTCCGTAGTTTCTCCGTAGGCTATAGGCTTATGTTTTCCCAACAAGACACAAAATACTGATTTTACTACTAAGGCCTAGTAAAAAAAGATTTTGTGTGAGCAACTTATTCCTGTACTGTCTTTCCTGTCGCTCTAGGTCCCAACTGCTTTGCCGGGAACAGGGTGATCCCAGCTGGGGAGCGTGTGAACACGGATGAGCAGACAGTATGCTACTGCACCTACCGAGATGGGACGTGGCACACCCATCCCCAGGCCACCTGCGAGCAGCGCCCCCAGCCCAGTCTGACACCCAGCGCCCGCACCGAGCCCCCCAGGGACGAGGAGAGCAGGGGGAGGCCGTTTATTCCCAGACTGGATGTGATACCATGAAGTGGAGTGTTAAATAAATGTTTCATAGAGGCAAAGCCACAGGTACAAATAAACTCTAACTTTATCTATTAGTATCAGGAGGGCTAAACTGGGCTCCAATATAGCATTACTCAACATGCACATTTACGTTTAACACAGCCAATTAGATTATTTCAGCACAGCTCTGCCTCAAAAAAATGTAGGATAATCTACAGAGTGGTTGGTGCTGAGGATAAAGAGGGAACTGTAGGGAGAAACTGGCAACACCCTTAGAAAAAAGTCAAAGATTCAAAGATTTGAAAACATGACTTGTACATAAAAGGATTAGGGCCACATGTGAAAAATGTATTTGAATTCTCAGAACTCAAATACATTTTTTACATAGGGCCCTAATCCTCTTCTGTACTTTTGGAGACCTGGTAGTTTTCACATTTTAATATGTTCCATTTTTAGAACATTTAGGTTTAGTTTAATTTTTAATACTCTTTTTTTTTCTCATGGCAATACACCCAATATTTGTTTAAAATGTGAAAACTAATTCAGTTGATAAGAGAGAATTTTGATTTGGAAAATTAGAAATTTCACATTTGATTAAATGAATGAGATGAACTAGTGTTGAAATAATTAGTCAATTGTTCGCTAAGCCCCACCCCCATTAGTTACAGTCACTATGCCTGTCAAAGCTTTCCATTTTTGCACAGCACATATGCAGTTTACAGTGATAACGGTGTCAGATTTACCATCAGTATTCTTAGTCATTTTTGATACGATGGGTCCCTGATTTCAGACAGAGGCAGACAAATGCAGCTTCTCATTTCCAACCCCATGGCCATCAATTTCGCCACCATCAAATGAAACTGTCCTAGCAGATTTTATCATCTGTAGCTAGCTAGCTAACCAAACTAGGGTTGCCAATCCGTCCCGTATAATACGGGATCGTCCCGCAATGAAAAATAAAATGCGCTGTCCCGTACTGAATCAATACTGGGCGATTTGTCCCTTATTTTCGTGCACACCCTACTCTAATGGATACACTATGTGTGAGAGAAGAATTTAACCAATAACCCACTTGGTGGACATTAATCTGCCAAAGTCTAGGCTAACCCATCCTTTATGAGAGGTTTTGGACTGAAGTAAAAATTACACTTATTTTATAATACTCTTACTGACTCTTTATTTCCTTTACATTTATGTTGAGAGTAGCAGAGGACTTTGAAATCGATGCATAAAAAGTACAAATTGGTGCATAAAATTCACCAAAATGCAGGAAATGACACTCAAAATCTCATGAGGGAGGACTCCCAGACCCCCCTGCTTGATTTCTGCCCCCTCTGCATGGGGTCGCTGGCAAGATGAAAAATAAGGGATTATTTTTCCACATTGAAGGTGGCAACCCAAAACCAAACTAGCATTAACGTTAGCTCCATGAGTTGGTAAAAACGCTATCCCCAGTTGACTTTTAATGTTTCCAGCTGACTCGTTTTAAAACAAGAAGACAAGGGTCTTAAATATGCACTTGATGGCTACATTCATGATATCATGCCCAAAGACTAAAGGCTAAAAGTTAGCTTCTTCACCAGCTAATGATTCATCAGTATGAAAATGAAAAATGTAAGATCAGACTGTTATTTTATTCTAACATACTGTAACTCTGTTTGGCTGCTTACCTTACGTACTTTGTTTGTATTTGTAAACATTATTTTTCACTTTTACCATTACAAGAGAAAAAGCTTTTCGGATGAGGACTAACGGATGTGTTTGGCAAATGTAATGCTGGGGTTGGAGGAGTAGGCTATAAAGATCAGGACAGAGCTGCTAACGTTAGCCTAAACTCTGATAGCATCTAGGATCAGCTTTCACACTGTGGGGAAATACTGCACAGTGGGTGTGCTATCATGAAGGATTTTTTTTTTTTTTTAACGTAACCTTGTAACCCATGAATTCATGGAGTTAGTTAATAACAGGCTCCTAGGCCTTGGAATTAATTGCTCAGTTTCTACTATACATAATAAGCTAGTTAGCCAGTGTTGCCATATTGGTTTGATGTTTTTCAGCCCAATCATTGCTCAAAATCCAACCCAAATATTATCTATAATAAACAATACAAAGGAATTAATAAACAATAGCAGTATTAACAGTATTGTGGTTCATCACAATTTTTCAATATGACATAAAAATAAAACATTTGCAAAGTGCGCTAGAACGTAGATAGGAGGCTACATCGTACAATGCAACTATATATTTTCCATTTCTGCCCTCTTACTTAAAAATAAAGAAAAAATAAAGAGACAGCTCAAATAACTTTTTGTACCCCAAAGAAAGGGACAGATAATTCTTCTGTTTACAGTATGTGCTGTATATCCTGTCCACCCGCCCAAGCCCATTTTACCGCCCAAGCCCATTTCACGCACAATGCTACCCAAAACCGCCCAATCTGGCAACACTGATGTTAATGATTGCAGCTTTCATTAGAGCAACAAATAGTTTAATCTATTCCTTACACTTTTGCTCTTGTGTTTATGGTTTTAGAGAGAGTAAAAAAAAAAAAACTTTAAGAAAAGACACCACCCTCCAAACTCTTTAAATGCTGAGTAGTGCTCTTTCTAGAGCCTCACACACTGCATTCGGTTGCTAAGCTATGATTGGACAATGATTGGGGGATGAGTTTAGCAAACTGTCAATTAATCGATTATTTGATCG
Organism: Siniperca chuatsi; assembly: GCF_020085105.1. Classification (NCBI taxonomy): domain Eukaryota; kingdom Metazoa; phylum Chordata; class Actinopteri; order Centrarchiformes; family Sinipercidae; genus Siniperca; species Siniperca chuatsi. The sequence goes on from NC_058062.1 coordinate 20,657,262, forward strand.
ACAGAAAATTGATCAATATCAATTTTGATAATCAATTAACTGTCATTAAAGTCATTTATTAGGCAAAAATGTCAAACATTCACTGGTTCCAGCTTGTACAATGTGAGGATTAGCTGCTTTTGAATTTTGAATGGAATCTCTTTGAGTTTTGGATTGTCACCTTTGGCTCTGAGAATTTGAGATGGTCAATTTTCACTATTGTCAGACATTTTATGGACTTATGCATAATCGATTCAATCAAAACAAAACTGATAGATAATGAAGAGTCATTAGTTGCAGCCCTAAGATGCATGTGAAGCATGAAGAGGAATGAACTGTGAAGATGGATGTGAAGAGTAAGAAACGGGGTGAAGAGGAGCCACTCTGACAGATACAGTAGGTATAGGTACTGAAAGAGCAATGCCTACTGTGGGTGAGGCCACCTTGGTCTGGACAAATATTCACTCTCTGCTGTTATAGAAACTGTATTTATTTCTCAGTTCATCCCTTCCTGCACATGGGCAAATCTACAATCTACCTACCTACCTGACACTCCTTTACCTCATAAAACCTCCCATCATTCCACTGGGGAACGTGGACGGAGTCAGGGAGTGCCAGGATGTGTGAGATGAATGTATTGGTGTATTGGGGGAAACAAGTGTTGGGTGCAGGTGGTATCCTGGTTTCTCTCCATGGACATGCTGGTTTCCATCTGTAAGCAGAGCAAGGCCAGAGATGTCCAAGTAGACCAGACACACACACACACACAGAATGACTGTGTAAGCAGAAACACAGATGATTCACACACTACCTGGAGTAACAGATGGTACATACAAATGTAATGTTAATGAGTACATGCCAGTAAGCATTTATCACCCTCCTGTAGACTGTACATGTTAGTCTCCGTTTGTGACTGTTGACATATTGAATAATGTGGCTTTTTTTTTTTCTTGACCCATTCTCCTGCAGTGAGGTCACAGACTGGGCTTTTCTGTAACTACATTATTTCATGTTCTCCTGACAACACACGTCAAAGTGCTGATTGTCAGAGCTTGTATACCTGAAAATGCTTCGATCTGGAAATTCCCTCTGTTCAAACAGAGACTTTCTGTCCTATCCTTGTGTCTGCTGTTCACGAGTTCCTGTCCTCATCTTCATGCTGGAGACATACCCTGTGTATTGCTGGTTAGGGTAGAGTGCCAGTCAGCTTAAATCAGGTTCAAAGGACAGTATTTAATGGTACTCAGGTTTAGAACACTTATCCCCAGTGGTTTGTCTTACTGTAGGCTGAACGCCTTCCTTAACACCCTCCCTCTTAAATGTGTGCTATGTTGTTGTGCATCACCAACTGTTTAGTTAGTTCAACTTACTGTTTAAGAACTGTACAGGTTAATAATTGTAAGCTAAAGGTTGAAAAATAAAGCTTTTACAGATCGTCATACCTTCCCCCATGTCTTGTTAGTTTGAATACACCCTCTAATGGTAGGTCTGAGCAAGTGCATTAAATAGATGCAACAAAGCAATGTTAAAATAAGGCATTTGGAGCATGGTGTATTTATTCATATATCAAATAGGATAATTGGACCAACTGTAGAAAACTGATTTCATGGCTGGCTAGAAGTAGCGGTCATATTTGAAAGTGACGGTACAATAAAGCATGTTAACTAACAGTCATGGGATTTGTTGGGTCTCTGTAAATATAAAGAGTACTGTCTAGTCCTGCGCTATAGGAAAAGTGTAATGAGATAATTTGTTATGAATTGGCACTATATAAAATTGAATTGACATTGACTGTAGAACACAAGACAAAGGTCCCATACTTAATTTACATTAGATTCCCCCCCTTATGCTTTCAGAAGGTAATTTGTCCAAATATCCATTACTTAATGGTATTGAGCCTCAAATGCTCCCAAAATGGTATCACATCCATACAGATCATTGACAGTATCTTTCAACATTTTAACTACATTTCCTTCAAAATACTTTCCTCTACATAAAAGTGTAAATGAAAACACCAAGACTTGATTACCAACAGTTTTATTGAAAACAAACAGAGGTGCAGGTCCAGCTCAGGCTATGCTGCCAGCGTTGGAGGCAATCCTGGGCCAAAGGTCAGCGCACTCTTTGGCCACTGGGCCTGTGATGGCTGAACCTGCAGACACACAGAAGGCAGGCAGTTTGTTTAGTTCCAACACTGCACGCTTCATTTAAATACAGTGAAATGAGGGACAACTGACTGCTGCATAATGTGAACAGTGTTCATCATAAAATTTTAACATAATACGGAAAGGGAGAAAATGCAAAATGCGGTAAGGTGACTTGACAAACTTCAAGTAGTGTTAACTTCATTACTGAATGCATTAGATGTTTGTTTTGTTTTCAGGGTATAGCCACAAATCTTTTGTAGAACTCTCACAAACAGTAGTCCTTGGTGAGTCAATGCACTAACTAATATTAGGACAATATTTAAAAAGTTAGAGCAATAACACTTATGTCAACTTCCTAGACTTTGGTTGTATTGAGCTGGTTAAAGCTGTCTCAGCACTGATTGAGATTAGTCAGCCACAGTGTCGCTGCCATCTCACCCACAGTGATGAGGTCAATATTCCCTTCTACGACAACTCACCCAGCCACTGAGCAGACAAAGCAAGTGCTTTTGGAAGGGGAAATATCCTCCTATTAACCTACCACCTGCAGCTGATGCAAGAAATACTGATGCCTCTTTGTAAAAGAGCAAAACTTTGGATAAACTTTGAATCTTACTCAGCACACACCTACAAACAAAATGATACTCCCTGAAAAGAACTACATTACTGAAACATCTAAAATACCTCAAGACAAGTCTACCTGGCTGCTCTCAATTCTGAGCTTGAGGTCATTACACACCAATACATGAGCAAAGCTAATACATCAAATCTATTATTCTCTCTGGAAATGACCCTGGGGTCAAGAAACAACTGCACAGTGAGCATGACAGATGAGTTTGGTGTAGCATCCAAACAAACCCACCTTTCATTTCTCCTTTGTTGTTTACTATAACACCCGCGTTGTCTTCAAAGTACAGAAACACGCCATCTTTTCGCCGATACGACTTCCGCTGCCGTATCACCACCGCAGGATGCACTGTGGGCAGAGGGAATGTGGGCAATTCAGGTTAACACAAAGCACACACCTGTGCTAACCAGTATTTGACTTAGGTGGAAAATACAGACATGGTAACTGCAACAGAAAGACTGGCAGTAGAAACAATTTCACTCCAGTTTAATCCACAGATTATACTGTGGCAACATCCAGAAATACTGTATTAACCCAACTACTGTGTTAGTGATTGTGTTGCAGTACGAGTTATTCAGTGTCCTGCCCATAAAGCTGTAAATGAGACAGCCTGAGCTTTCAGTCTTCCTCACACTCAACTCATATGGAGTTAAAAACCAATATAGACACCCTCTAAATTTCAACACTATTCTACACTGGCAACTTGATTATTTCAATTCTCATTTCAGCTGTTATTTTCTCATCACTGCCATAACACCATATGTATGTTTCCAACAGTGGAACTCATCTGTTACATTGTAAATGATGCTTGCTGTAAATACACACCTGGAAAACACTACTGCACATTAGAATTTGTGTAAACTGAACACTTTACTACTCAACACTCTACCGTCCAAGTGTCTGCAGACATTCAAGGAGATTAGCAAAAATGACCTCAGCTTGATGTTTAGTTCTCAAAGCAAATGAACCCAATACCATTGTCCTCCACAAGCACCTAAACACAAACCACCTCAGTGGCTCATATGAGAGTTAATAAGCTGCTTCAACCCTAACGCCACAGTAACTTGCACAGACACCTGTCGTTTGCACTCACCCTTCTTCCGGAGCTCTGGCTTGCCTTTTTTGACTGTGGCCATGACCATGTCACCCACTCCTGCAGCAGGCAGACGGTTGAGACGCCCCTTGATGCCCTTCACAGAGATGATGTACAGGTTCTTGGCACCTGAAGAACGGAGGGAGAACACCAACTTGAGAAAGGGGACAGCATGGGAGAAGGAGATAAACAAGGAGCTGGGACTTTTAGGAACATTCTGGTATTTATGCTTCCGTTTTAGAAATGACAGGCTATAGCGGTTTGTCTCAGCACTGATTGAGATTAGTCAGCCACAGTGTCGCTGCCATCTCACCCACAGTGATGAGGTCAATATTCCCTTCTACGACAACTCACCCAGCCACTGAGCAGACAAAGCAAGTGCTTTTGGAAGGGGGAGAGCACTGAGAAAAAGTCGGCCAAAAATACAAATCTTACAGTAAGCCAGAATGAATCAAAGCCATCAATATAAAGTTATATGTATGCATACAACTGCTTGTTAATTTACCAGCTTGCACTGAGCTTGTCTAACCACCACAATATAGCAGTTTGATCACACTGTTAGTTTTGTACACACACAAACTAACACCTGAATTTAGTTTTATTCTTACGAGCATCCAGGAGCCATGTTTAAGGAATAGTTACAGAATTTGTGACAATACATTCATTTGCTATTTTGCAGATTTAGAAGACACCACTCATGTCTAACAGTAAATATGAAGCAGCCAGCAGCTGGTTAACTTAGCATAAAGACTGGAAACAGGGAGAAAGTGCTAGCTGGCATTTCCTGACCATTTCAGTCTAAAAGATTTTAGATTAAGTGTGTTTAACAATAACAAAAGTCTAGTAGACAAGATTTCCCCACTTATCTGTGCAGGAAGGTTAACATGGGTAAAAGCATTTTCCATGATTACTTTGCTTCAACTTGGGAGTTCATATCACCTGCACAAAACCTAATTTGCATATTTGAGCCATGCCAATACAGTAGGTTCATTGGGGCGCACCTGTGTTGTCAGCGCAGTTGATGACCGCTCCCACTGGGAGACCCAGCGAGATGCGGAACTTGGCTCCAGATGAACCTCCACGTCCTGTAAGGAGACAGGAACACACAATGAAAAGAATCAGTTTCACCTGGACTACCACCAAGACGACAAGCCATTTGTGATAAAAGAAACGGAGATCATCTTGTATTAAATTAAAGTACCATCTCTGCATTTAACATCCGGTTTAAGCGGTTTTACTCCTTACCTTAACACACTAACATTTTAGTTTCTCATATGCAGACAATGAAAATCCTGATTTAGTTGTTGACTGGTTAAACTGATCACTCTTCTTTTAAGCAAGACTGACAGATGATGTTAAGACTTTCAGCTATAAATATTGGAAAAGTTAGTTAAAAACATGCTTGCATTCCTGTAAGAAATAAGACTCTTACTAAAACTGCCATTATAATGCATGCATCTGTCAGCATTGAGGCTTAACATTACACTATCAGTATGAGCTGAGTGAAAAACGATTGTTAAACCTTTTAGAAACTGACCTTAGCATGAGCTGTTTGACAATATACATCATGTCTGTTGCCCATTTCATAAGCCAGGAAAACTAACTTGGTACTTTATAACGCAGGGGGCTAGCATGAGCTGTTTGACAAATACACGTTGCCATTTTTCCAGCAAGTAAAAATCTTTACACTTCTCCCATTCTATGGATATTTTCCAACTGCATGTTAGCGTTATTAGTAAGGTACGTATTGTCAGAGAACTAACGTTACCTTGCACCCCATAATTTCTTCAAAACTCTTCGGCTGTCGCCATTTATTCACAAATGAATTTGCTCTCACAGTGGCGGAAAATTCAAGCTATCCACGATTCACAGTAACCTCTATGTAACGTTACCGGCTAGGTCTAGCTTAGCTAGCTTGGCCCAACTTCACCTTACTGAGATACTCATCAGCACGGGACCTATCGTTAGAGCTTATTGAATGGTACGACATTAAGCCTATCACGATTAAACATGACTTATGTTCACAGCGAGCAGCACATTCAGATATTCGGCCTTTAGCTTTACTTGCTTCATGCCTACATGGCGTTGACAGCGAAACATGGCTTCCGCCAACTAGCCAGCGAAAATGCTATCGTTCAGAAGTTATAAATTGTTTTCATAAATTGAGAACTAATCAAGTATATATGTTGTCTTTCTTGCTCTATCACACATAAACAACATTATAAGCTCTGGCGGGGCGTAAAAAACAGTAGATGAATTTGGATTTGACAAGGTGGGTTTCATACCTCTCTTGGACATAGCTGCAGAAGGGAAAGAGGAAGACGGAGAAAGGAATTGTGGGATATAAAGTTGAACAGAACTTCATCCGGGTCATGGCACGGAGATGTGCTGCATTCGGGGGCTGTCGGAAATATCTTAAACAGGGACTTTTACTGTCTTTTTGCATTGTCCTTATAGATATTACGACATTCATCACTTACAGTCTAATTTTCCCTCCTCCCTTCTTTTCATTACTCGTTATTGAACCCAATAGTACATTAAACAATGTCACATTTAAACAGTAAAAAAGCTGTTAAAATTATCGAAATGTGCTCTTTTTAATATTTGTATGTAAAGACATCACTCTGGCCTTTGTTGTTGTTAATGACATATTTTCTAATTACAGTTGAGAAAGAAGAAAAGGGAAATCACAGCATTACGGGCATGCTGAGACCTTTGCAACTGAGGAAGATAACTTTTCAACACACTGAAAAATTATGTGCAGGTAAAGGAAAAGTCTCAAAAGATTGGAAAAGACAAACAGCGCTCACAAAAAATGCTTTACCCGCCAACACATCCCTCAAATTGCAATAATTTATACATAGATAAATGAATGAAGTACATGTTTTCACTAACATTTCTATGGTGTCTTGAAATGGAGATAGTCTGGGTTAACTTGCCTAGGTTTTAATTTGACTCTCAGATTTCTGCCTCCCCCTCGGTGCTATGGAGGTAAATGGAATTTAATTTGCAGTGGTTACAGCGTTGAAATATTCAACATCATCATGTCTTTCCAGAAACAATGTCACAGCTCTGATTACAGCACAAGCTGTTAGCTCTGTAGTGTCTTGAAAATGATACATCACAGTCAGAAATGTTGACTGGAGAACATAGGTACCGAAAAGATGCGGGGGGGAGAGTTCTCTTATATTATATTAATTATATTATATTATATTATATTATATTATATTTTATATAACTAGCTAAAATTAATTGATTCATTGAGAGTGGTGTGACAATGGTAATCATTACATCGGAAAAAAAAAAACTTAACTAATGCAACAATAGTGATGGTGGGTGAGTGATGGTAATGGTGATGACAATGGTAATAAATGGGCACATATATACACACACACACACACACACACACACACAGACACGCACACACTTATACATTTACACATTTTTATTTCACTTCTGGAATTATGGAACTACTAGATTGTTGGTCACTGCACTATTATAGTCTGTACATCTGTCTGTCTGTCAATAAAAAAAAAATAAATTGAAATGTTGACTGGACTATCTCAAACCATTATAATATCGATTCTGACATGTACATTAAAAAACAACTCTTTGAGAAGAATAGCTTTTTATTTTGTCTGTTCTTGCAGAAGCAGCTGAAAGTTTCAAATCAGAAAACACAAGGCTTGCATTTATTAACCTGTTTTGGCCACTGGAGGGCAGCAGAAACAAGCTGTAAAACACAAGGTGGATGAGAATGATGAGTCTAAACCAAACAGAAAAGTTGTGGGCCAAAAAAAAGCAAACAATGAGCTGACAGTCAGCTATAAAGCTCTGCAGATCTGAGGGAAACTTCAGAGTTGGGTGATATTTCTCTTTCACATTACAGGAAGTCATCTGATGCATTGTAAATATAAAAATACTGATTAGTGCAGCTTTAAGTTCTGTATCACCTACAACCTTTCAAAAGTGAACCATTCTTTACAAACATGGTGTCACCAAGGTGTCATCTGCTTACTGATGCCGTAACAGTACAAGAATATTTCCACATCACATAATCTTTTTCATGGCAGGACCATTTCCTGTATGCATTAATTCATTTAAACCGCGTGGTTCCTTGTGGGCTTTCAGTACATTATGACAACATCACAACATTGTAGGCAGCTCTCCAAAATGTCTTGTAGTTCGTGCAAATTATTCAAATAGTTTCTTAACTAAGAGAGCAGCGTTAATTGCAGCTACAAAAATATGCCGTGATGACTGATCCCCTTGATGGTGTGAATGTGATATGTAGTTGAAGCGCTTTGAGTAGTCGGAAAAGACTAGAAAGGTGCTATATAATTACAGTCCATTTACCATTATTGTATTTATTAAAGGAAAACTCAATGTTAACAACTCAAAGATAGAGCTGGCAGCAGCAGAAACGCTGTCTCGTGTATCTTATGGTATGTTGGAGATGGGCTCCTTATTCCAAGTGTCCAATACTGTGTAGAAAAGTTACACTGATTGTATACAATCACATTTCCTATGAGGTGGTGCCAGTGTTATTGTAGCAAATGTAAATGCTGAGCTTCATGAACACCTAATATTTGAATCCAGGGGAGCAGATTTATCAGGTGACTTAAAGTTGTCCATTTTCCTGCCAGAAAACAGATCCAGCAAGTGACAGAAAGTATGCCTTCGGCTGGTCTCGATGACCTTTGGTGGTGCGACCTTTGTGCTTGCTGCCACAGTGGGGAGTTCTCTATCCCTTTCTCCACATCTACAAAGGCTGGGGGCAGGTAGGCATCTGATGCCTTCTTCCTGAGGAAGTTGTGCAGAGTGCAGCTAGTGTTATTGCTGTCACCTTGTCAGGTTCAAGTGCAATAATGCAAAGGCAAAATTCCAAATGCCTTCTCAACTGTGCGCCTTGCCCTCGACAGCCGGTAATTAAATATGTGCTGTCCATGCTCCAGGTTTCGGAGGGGGTATGGCTTCACCCGGTCGCTCCGGAGACGGACTGCTTCATCGCCAATGGCATAGTTACAGTATGCTGGTGCCTGGCAACGACTCTGGAGGAGGGACCTCTGTCCATGGCAGCCCAGAGGTCTGCCTGGCCAAATTTCCCCCTTCATCCGACACTCTTCCCTGGGTACCAACATCGGCCTAAATGAATTTGTAGTTTTTGTCGACTACTGCCATGAGTACAACCAAAAATCTGGATTTAGACTTGTGGTAGGTACTTCCAGACTTAGCAGGTGGCTAGATGTAGATGTGTTTTCCATCTATGGCACCTAGGCAATTAGGAGATTGCCACTTGTCTTGAAAGACCCTTGCCACCTCTCTCCACTCTGCCTCCGATGTAGGTGTCTGGAAAAAATAAACAACATATATAATCAATACGTGTAATGTTCTCACACCCTTAACTGTGCAAAACCTGTAACAGAAAACACTGTAAAATTGACTGTTACACTGAACAAGAACCCCCCCACCACCAAACCAGTCAAAAAGCTTAAGTTAGACATGTGTTCAGAGAGTTAGCACTGTGATGTTCACTCTTATTAAGCCCAAAATACAATTACATGGGATCAAGCATTTTAGTCTTCAAAATACACAATGCATTTGCTGCATCTAAAATAATTTAGGAGCAATGGTGATGGTGAAAGCAAAAAAGAAAGCGTTAATTTATTAAGTGTGTGTTTTTAAAACAAGGCTACAGGGCGCTGTGCAGTAGTTAACAGTACAAAAGCAGAAATTAGATATGATGGAAAAACCACACAATCCAAGTGTTACCTTCGCTGACTTTCGCTGATGTGATGTTTCCCTTGGCTTCATGTTTGTCTGTGAAACCAATTTTTATGTCTGCTCGGCGTACTGTTGTATAACCTTCACCCTTGCTTGTGTTCCTGTAGGAGTTGAGAAGCCCTGCGATGGGGACAGATGGGGGGGGGCTCAGCAGCCACATGCATGAGGCCATCAGTGGGAGGCCATCTATTGATCCTCCCATCGTGACGGACTCATCAAGCACGGATGCTGTGGCCTCTGGCAGTGGCTCAACATCCACTGAGGCTGTCCAGAGCCAGTGGAGGATGAGGAGGCCACTGAGTCTGGCTCAGACAGCCACATGGAGGCTATCGAGCCATCCACCTCTGCCGGACCCCCTGTGCAAAAAAAGGCGCTCCCAGGTCCTGCAGTTTCTAGAGGAGTTTTCTCTGTTTTTGTTTTATAACTGTCCATAAATTAACCGACTCTCAAATGATGATGCTCGTTCATCGCCACAGGGTTGCGGTCAGGAGCTGAGAGTTGGTTAGCCAGTCTGTCTCGCCGGCCTTGTTCACTTTGTCCCCCCCCACCCCTCACTGGACGGGATGGAGGCGTTTCAACCTCTTCAGTGGGCTCAATGTCTCCTGCAGTCAAACTAACATTGTGGAGGACACAGCAAGCAGTGACGGCCACAGGAACGAAACCGTAGTCCACCTCCAGGGCCTGAACTAGCAGAGAGTAGTCCTGGGTCCGGAAGGGGTCTTCATATGTATATGGCACCCACACACCTCCAAAAGGACAGGACTGTTGGCCAAGTGTTGGAAGCACGGCTCAATCTCCAGCTCTGCAGCAGCAGGCAGCTCACCACCTCGTGCCGGAGCGCAGCGATCTTCCCAACTCTCTTGTGGACCAGCCTGCAAAACTGTGTATAATTGAATTATCCTAATTCTTTTCACATATTTAGACTATTTTATGTGTCCAAAAAATATGGAGCGAGAGGATGGGGTACAGAAAGAAACTCCAAGATCAAAGTGGTAAATCCAAAAAATCCAAATCACTTTTTTTTTTCTTTTCTTTTTTTTATTGAAAAGGCCCAATTCATGGCGACGTCTCTAAAGTCCCAATGCTTATAATATGGTGATTGTGGGTATTTCCTTAGTGCTAAATCAGCTTGCAAAGTTGTTTTTTATAATTTGATTAGGCTATCCACTGCAGGCTTAATACACAGCAAGCAGCAGTGTCTGTGGTGTGATGCTGCAGTGTAGCGATGTGGTTCCTTGACAAAAAAACCCACTGTTTAGTGTTTCTATCGTAAATTTATGACTATAATTTCAGAAAATATTCAGGGTTTTTTTTTTTTTTTTTTTTTTCTTGTAAATTTACCACTTTAATCTCGGAAAATATGCGTTTTATTTTTTCTCGGAGTATTAGGCTACCCCTCTCCTCCTATTTTTTTTTTTTTTAAACCTAATGGCCCTAATATGCGGTTGTACCTTACATCTTAATCATTACATATAAAAGAAGAGTCCGTAAGATAAAATAGAGAATATTCAACAAAAACCCTGTAAAGTTATTTACGAATTTAGGCTACTCTGTCAGCAATGAGCTGCCAACAAGACCCCCTGGCTTTGGCGGCCAACAAAGTGTTAAATATGGCCCTTAATGTTTCTTTAAACTCTTCATATCCTGTCAATATCAGTGTGCATTCTTCTGGGGAAAAACATGAAGCATGAGCCATTATGAAAAACTCTGCCTGCGCTGCCGAACACGCCCCTTTTATGCACAAACTCAAATTAACTCGCCAGAAAAACAGCCGTATAGGTTGTTTGCGAAAGCAGCTTATTATGACCCATGTTTACGTTTATTGTTAGGCTCTCTGGTGGCCATAGTAATTATGACGGGCGCAAAGGAGGAAGTCAGGTGACGTTGTATAAAGAGCGACAATGTCCATGTTGGGAGGTGGATGGGTCAAACAAACGCAGGACTTTTATCCAGGAGACCAGGGTTCGTGTGCCGTGTGAAAACCAGTCAATGTTAACTTATTTAAAGTTTTAAGTTAAATAACGTTACGTAGTTGACTTACGTCACTCACATGACTTACATTACTTATGTCATGTGACTTACTTAAATTACGTAACTTATTTTAACAAGAACCACGATCTTTTCCTAAACCTAACCAAGTAGTTTTGTTGCCTAAACCTAACCAAACTGCAACCATTTAATCACGTGTTTAACATCATGTGACTTACATAACGTACTTAAGCGGTACGCCTGTCGCTGGTACTTTCCAATGGTCATCTATGTCGTTTTGGGGAATGGTCGTGTATGGCTAAATGTTAAATCTGAGTAGGTTAAATTCCCTTCGTGGTTCAGGCCTCAGGGCCCTGTTTCAGAAAGCGGGTTTAGTGAAAACTCTGTTTGAGTTTGTTAAAACTGGGATGAGGGAAACTCTGGGTTTTCAGTTCCAGAAAGAGAAGTAACTTGTGAACCTAACCTCCCCCCGCTGGCAGGTTTTCTTCAACAAACCCTGAGTTTCTCTCTGTCTCCTCCCTCTTACAGAACCAGACACACTGTTTCATTTCCTCATTCATTCGATCCGTATCAAAGCGCATTAATTAGTGGAGGTTTACTGTATGTCAGAATCAGTGGCTTACGTCACTTCAGCGTTCCCGTTGGCGGTGCAAAGGCAAACAGAAAAAAGCCCTTGAAGGTATACAGTATAGTTCTCGGGGGAGCTCCCCAGTGGGCAGTTCCTCTCAGGGAGTCCCCAGAACAGTTGGGTCCTAAAACCATGGCAAAGACGCCTTTTCTGTTTCAGGGTGAAGAGCTGGTTAAAAAACATATGGTGCCATTCGAAGTTAAAGGACAAGGAAAAAGAGGTGGTTCAGTGTTCACCCTTAAATAGCATCAACACTCCTTTAAGCATGCATTACAATAGCAAATTCTTTTGGTGTGACAGGGATATTATAAACAGACAGAAATTCGGATTAACTCATTAGAAGACCCTCTAAATTAAATAACTGTTTGTTGTTGGAAAATATCGATTTGTTTTTGAATAGTATGTCACAGTTATTCCAATTCAGATATTTATGCGTAGACAAAATGTGCTTGAAAATAAGAGACCAAGCTACAAGCATTTGTTTGTGAAAATTAGCCAATCTAAATGGTAATTTTTCAATATTGTAGTTGGACATGAGCAAAAAAAAAAAAAAGACCACCTAATTTTGAAAATATATAATTTGGAATAAAATTCTGGGTTACAGTTGATTTTTAAGGTGTAGTTGAGGGTAGTAAAATCTAAAAGATGAAGGCCACCAGAGTCAGTAGTATTCATCATCAGAGATGTTTTGATATAATGAGTTTTGTTCTTCCAAACAAACTTAAATAGCATCGAATCAATAGATTTACAAACAGAGGAATCAACATTTAAAGCAAGTGCAGCATATGTGCCTGGATATACTGTACCTTCAGCTTTGGTTAATAGAGTTCTACCTCTCTGGAGCCATATATTGAATTTTTTTTACAGATAATGGGGCTGAAGTTCAAATTGCATCGTTCATCTTCAGTTTTAGTTATCACAATACCTATATATGTTACCTGGGACTTCACAGGGATGTCGTATAAATATGTATGTCTACACTGTGTAATGGGCAATAGTTCACATTTTATTTAGATTTAAACAAAGACCTGATGCTGCAGAAAATATTTTAATCTAATCTTTGGTTTGAGTCTTTCAAAAAAAGCATAGTGTCATCAGCCACCTGAATTATGGTAATTTGTCTGCCAGCAAAAGAATTACCTTGAATATTCATGAAGAATGAATGGGGAGAGGAGTTGGGCAAGTACAAATAAATATGATGAACATCACGGGATAACTGAAAACGGGGTGGGGTGCCATGTTTAAATTTGATTGAAGAATTACCATTTGAGTAAAGTGTTTTGGTGGATTTACAGAAATAGTTACCAAAACCAAAATTGTAAAGTGATAGATAGATAAATTAGTGTTCCAGGGAATTGAAGGCCTTACAAAAATCTAAAAACAGAATAAAGCTTTTGCTTTAATAATTTAAATATAATCCAATAAATCCAGAAGCAATCTAATATTGCAATATGCCTGTTTGACATAAAGCCAGATTGTGACTCACCAATTATAGAGGCTAAGGTTTTCTTAATTTTGTTGACAAGAATTAAGAGCCGGTACTTTGTAGTCGTTGTTAACCAAACAGATAGGGTGCCAGCTGTCAATCACATGCAAATCTTTTTTTGGTTTTGGAATGAGGGTGATAAGGCCTTGTATTAATGCCTGGGTGGTAATACTCCAAATTCAGTACTTTCAGAAAGGACACTGAAAAGAAAGTGGGTCAGTTCATTGGAAAATGTCTTTAAAAATTCAGTAGTGAGTCCGTCATTGCCCAGAGATTTGTTGTTTTTAAGGTTCAGAACACCATTCAGAACTTCATCTGGAGTTATTTTGCTGTCACAAAATGCTTTATAATCATCATTTTTTATGGAGTATAGAAGTTGAGATGTATTCTCTTCTGAAGAATTGTTGATGTGTAAGGTTTACCGTGAAACTCTGAACAAAATGAAGCAATCACTTTGTGATCATTACCAAGATTACCATTGATATTTAAAGCATCTGTAGTGACTGTCCAAACTTAACTCTGTCACTTCAGTAGGTAGTGTGGACTGTTCCTGACACACATCCATCGGAGGCAAAGAGCAATGAAGTCAGATATCCAAGATAAATTTTCCTTTTGGGTGATGTTCCCATTTATTGCAAAGATGATGAATAAAATAGACTTACATTACACGACTTGGCTTGCAGTTTATGGCTTACGGTAAGAACCGTGCGCTCCCCACCACCTAACTCAGACTGAGCTTGTCTGCTCTAATTAATAAACTGGTGCTCAGCTGTAATCATTACACACAAAGAAAAACAATAATTCCCCTCGTGGTCAAATCAGACAGTATATATAAATGGCTCCTACAGTATCTATGGATGAATTTTTCAGTTTGGAGTTTTCTTAAAAAAAAATAAATAAGAGTTCTGCTCACCTTCCTCCATCCACTTGCTTCTTGACCTCAAACAAGCCCCTTGGGCATTCTGTCTTCAGATGTCATCTAACTTGTTCTGGAATTAACTGAGCTGCAGCAACTCCTCCTCAGAAAGGTTTTAATAACATTTAGGACTTTGTCATGTGAAAGAAGACTATTGTAAAGTTTCCAACATAAGGCTCTAGGGATATGCTAAATAAAAGTAAGTGTAATATTTAAAATATCTGCCTTATTGTCAGAAAAGGGAGCCGCATGGATATTGATATGTATATTGTCCGAGTCAAATTTTCGTGAGACAAGCCAATAATCGTCGAGACGAACTCTTTTGGAGTTCCAAGTGTATAATTTGGAAGTAGGGAATTTTTCTCTCAATCCATCAATGATATTAAATTTTTCCATGAGATATCTAAGATTAGAGTTAGTTAAGCTGGATCTCTTTGATCCTGTGTTTAGAGCCAATTAGCTAATGTTAGCATGCTAAAACATTAAACTAAGGTGGTGACCCTGGTAAACATTATACCTGCTAAACATCAGCATGTTAACTTCTCACTGTGAGCATGTTAGCATGCTGATGTTAGCATTTAGCTTAAAGCAGTTTTAGGGCTGACGTTACGTTACAGTCAGGATCTTGAGGTTGGCAGCGGAAGAGGTAGGATGTGGCTTAGGTGAGATTTATGGTAGGTATGTATAGGTTATTTTTTCTGAATGGAAATCTATCTTTCGTTTATCATGATATCATATTATATAAACATAAGATATTCTGTGTGAAGCTATTCTATGAGATAAATAGGCCCAGATGTTGTGAGCATAGGATCATTTCATAGTAGTAGCTAGTGTGACACTATCAAAGATTTACACACATGAATGTATGTTGACAACTGTAATTTATTGAAATAATTTGTCATAGTGAGTGTTGATGATAGCACTCAAGTTTTGTCTCCAAATTCAGATGAGCCAGGAAGGACAGAGGAGGGAGAGATGAGAGATAAGAAAGAGAGAGCTACTGGAGGAAATTGAAGTGAGAGAGAAAAGAGACAGGAGAGATAAGGGAGGAGGCAGGAGGCCTCTCGTACAGATACACACAGAACCCCTTGACTTAGGGACCCCACAAACGGGGCCAATGCAAGTGAGGAATTACGGTTTCCCACACAGTCAGTTTGGCCTACTAACAGGAGTGTTCCAACAGAGCTGGTTTTAAACATTTGATTGGCTGGAATACTCTTTACGGAAAAATGCAGGATTCTGCTTCATGTGCAGGCTCTATTGCAAAACTAAAACAAGTAAGAGACCAAAAAGATTCCCTCATGAGTACAGGGTACACTAACTGGAAAAGAGCCCTAGATTCTTTCAGGGAGAATGAGAGTTCCATGCTGTTGAACGTAGGGAATACCTTCGATGCATAGTGGCAGTGACGACCTTTCTGGGGATTGCTTTTCGGGGTCATAATGAGGGAGAAGATAGTGATAACCATGGCAATTTCATGGAGTTTTGTTTAACAAACATACAAACCTCCATCACATACTACCTACATCTCACCATCATCCCCAAAACGAGACGATCTAAAGCTGCTCTGACATCATAACAGCAGTAATTATGTAAAAATGTATTCAATCATAGTAAATGAAGCAAGGGATTAGCATTCAGAGCTACTTGCTCTATGTGTTTCGATATGTGACTTCCCAAGACATGGTAAAGGAGTGATTCCAAGGATTTTGCAAGCTTGATGCATTTAATGCCAACACCATCACTGACACCATAGAGGAGCAGCTTGTTAAACATGGATTGGAACATCTCACATGTGTTGATCAAGCATATGATGGCGCCTCTGTTGTGAGTGGGGCAGTAGGGGGTGTTCAAGGTCGCTTTAGATAAAAACATCCTTAAGCAATTTATGACCATTGCTTTGCTCATGAACTAAATCTGGTCCTTTGCCACACTTGCAAAGTTGTCTCTGAAGCATGTGACTTGTTTGATCTGCTGGAGCGTGTCTACTCTTTCTTTAACACATCACCATTCAATCATGACAAATTGAAAGCTCTGAAGAAACAGCTTGGGATAGGGGAGGGAGAACTTGTCCAGTTGTCCAAGACTCGCTGGGCATGCCAGGTTGAGTCTGTCAAAGCCATCCTGGAAAACCTTCCTGCTGCGATCCAGACCCTTCAGAAAATCTCAACATCCCTTAGCCATGGGACTGTAGTCAGAGCTTTACAGATATGCCACCATCTACATGCCGGTGGTGTTCCAAAATCTGCTTTCAGTCACACGGGGCCTGCACAAGTATTTGCAAATTTAAAACTGCAGTGCATGACACACTCAAAGATTGAGAATGTACTGTATGAAAACTGGCCTCAGAACAGTTCCTCTCCGAAGAATTGCTGAGACACCTTGCCACACATTACAACATCCACCTACTGCCAGAGGAGACCATGGTCGCAGGAAAGACAAAGACACAGTCCCTAAAATCCAAAGCATCTTTCCCCTCCTGGATGGTGATATGTTTCCCAACCTCAAGGCCGCCTTTCAGGTGGCTTTGACTATCCCTGCGAGCAGCTGCAGCTCGGAAAGATCTTTCAGTGCCTTGCGCCGACTGCATGCTTGGCTTAGAAGCACAGTGGATCAGGAACAGCTGAATCACTTGGCTGTAATGTCCACTGAGAAGGAGTTACTGGCTGGTCTGGACCATGGCGAGGTCATTGATAGATTTGCTCAACTTAAGCCGAGACGCTACAGTCTGATGCTTCCCCCTTCAAAATCCTGTGTGTGTATGTCCACAGTGACATGGAAGGATAACATATATACTTGGAACAAAACCTGAAACGTAAAGGAAGATTTGAGGTCATTATTAATTGTGCTTCCCCCTTCAAGGCACTGAGACAGACCAGAAAGAGGAGAGACATGACAGTGACAGGGAAGGATAACATATATACTTGGAGCAAAACCTGAGGAGAAAAGGAAACAGAATGAGAAATACTGACAATACACACAAGCTCTGAGATCATTAATCATCCATCAGAGAAGAGAGAATAGAGAGGAGAGGAGGTGAGGACAGAAGCAGGCAGACAGACAATGCACTGACACACTGGATGACAATGGATTATTCTGCAAGAGTAACTTAGTCCTCATGTTCTGGCACTGCAGGATTAATGGTATTTTCTGTTCTTTTCTATACTCAGCCTGAGAGAAGAGAAGAGAAGAGAAGGAGAAGAAGAGAGGTGAGGAGAGAGGAAAGAGACGAACAGAGTTAATCAGTGACGAGAGGAGTGATAGACAAGCAATGCACTGACACACTGTATGACAATGGATTATTCTGCAAAAGTAATTTAGTCCTCATGTTTTGGCCCAGCAGGATTAATGGTATATTCTGCTCTTTTCTCAATTTAGCTTAAAGCAAGTACAAGGAATTTTCATTTTGTGTTGATTCTGGCGGCTCCTGTGAACTAAAGCGGTAGTGTTCCCACTGCCTCGTAAAGATCTTGATCTGGCTAGCGCGTGCATTTGTTTTGGAAGTGAATGAAAGAAAGACGCAACTTATTTTTAATACTATTTCTCTTTTTTTAAACACAGCTGTTTGCAGGATGCATAGCGAAGAGGTAATGTATTTAGTTGTGGCTATGTTAGATTGATAATTGTAAGATGGTGAAACAAAGTAAACTTTTTTTTTGTATCGTTTATACACCTAGGTTACATGTAAGCCTACAACAGATTTGGTTTCTCTGCAATAGTAAGTTTGTTGAGAAAGCTAAAGTTATCAACATTCCCTAGTAATGTTATGTCTTCATAATAATAAGCCAACAGCAAGCCAGTTGTATTACAGTAAGTTAATGTCCACCGTGACCTCCATGGACTGTGGCCAAATAAAATAGACATACCTGTCTAGGAAGAGAACCAATTCAGGATCGGTTTTTAATCATTTCAAATCCTGCAGTTCTCTCCATCTGTTGAATGACCTACCAAGGCTGACTCGTGTTTTTGCCCGTGCTCTATCACTGTCCCTTTTCTCTTTGCTGATCCTGCCCCAGTATCAGCCATAACCACAAAATATAATGTCAAAAATAAAATTCTCTAAAGAAAAATGTCCTCCTGCTTCCCTTTAACTTGCTGACGTACGACTCACTGTGAAACTTTGCCTGGGAAAAATGTAAACGTAGGCTCTTCCGGTCTGCGTGTCGTAAATCGTTTCGTCTGATTTCGCGGGGAATCTCACCCGGTACCAGGCATTAAGAATAACTATATAGAAATGGCCAATCTTCTCGCTGATGGTCTCGCTTGCTTATGAAGGTCATATAGAGGCATCAGTATTAAATTGAGACTGTTCCATAACCAGTTAAAAACTCCTTGTAGTATGTTAAGTAAGCAACATGTGACTGGCATTTTGGGATTAATTAACAGACTGAATGAAGCTGAATGAATGCTATTTTGTCAAGTTAATTTACGGATTATATAATTAAGGAGAGACAACCTGTGTCTCCCTTCCTTTGAAATGGCTCAAGGTTTAAGTCTCTGTGCTGTGCTCATAGCATGGATACATGTTTTTCATTTTCATTGTCTGACATTGTCTCGTTTTTTTTCCTTCAATGCAGCTAGCAGTGTTTTCTCGCTTTGGTTCATTAACATGTCATACTTGCCAGTCGACAGTGAGATTGTCAGTCAAGTATGTAGAATTTGTACGTTTTGTTGGTGTGTAGATCCTCACATTTAAGAAAAAAAATGAGTGAAAATGGTCCATTTAGAGGTTTAAAGGGACAGTTCACCCCAAAATCAAAAAATGTTCCTCTTACCTCTTTCCAGAAATCTTGACCCGGTCACTCGAGATAATCCACAGACCTTGTTGTGAGCAGTTTCATGTAGGAACTATTGGTAGAAAGAAAATAGTTCCTACATCAAACTGCTCAAAGCAAGGTTTTGAGGAAGTCTTTGCAAGGAGACAGGCATGTGTGACGGCCAACAAGTCAAGATAAGTGTTGCCTAATGAAATTATAAATGGTTATTTCCATACGCATGTTGTCCTGAATGAACTTTTTCATTCTTCTAAGCACAGTTGGAGGAACTGCTTCTTTCTTTTGTTTCCACACAGCTGAAACTGGTAATGGTTGTAGTTCTGAGAAGCATCCTAAGAGTAGGTACTGTCTTATCCCCAGAGTCATCAGAACTGTTTAGCCGGAAAACACCTCATGATTAGGCATTTTCCTTTTTTCATTAGACTAGTATCAATAATATTAAACAACCATTAACCTACTACTTCAGAATTTTCACCAGCATTGCAATAATACAACACAACTACTGCTATTAATAAACTAACGTTACAGTTAATTGCAAATTTCAGGTTTACAGTATCCTTTCTATTGGACAATCATTACAAATCTTTATATGCATGATTACATATTTGTGTTTTTTGTTGTTTCAGTCTTAACCCCCGACAAGGCCATGGACCGCTAGAAAGTGCTGATGGCTGTGAGGGAGGGGAAAAGCACGAAGACAGCGGCCTACCAGAAGGTTGGCGTGGATAGAAAAACTATTCTAAACTAAACTACAATTTCCAAATTATAAACAGAGAAAAAATATGAAGAACTTCGGGCCACAACGGGGAGGAGGGAGACTTTGGCCTCCTTCTCCGCCCGATTTGTAACAAATTCAAGCCGATGGCCTGGAAGAGAAGATTCAAGAGATGAAGAAGGCGGGGGAACTTTACCAGAGAGCCAAGTTGGGTCAGTAAGTCATGTCAGTAAGCCAGCATGCAAAAAGAGAAAAAAAAAACAGCTCACTAGCATCAAGGGAATTGTAGTCCAGTATGATGCACCACTCTACTTTAGGGGCCACAAAAAGAGTAAGTGATCACAAGATA
The DNA here is from genome assembly GCF_020085105.1 of Siniperca chuatsi. Lineage (NCBI taxonomy): Eukaryota > Metazoa > Chordata > Actinopteri > Centrarchiformes > Sinipercidae > Siniperca > Siniperca chuatsi. The sequence continues at coordinate 20,677,751 of NC_058062.1, forward strand.
ATGATAAAGTAAGTGCACAAACACAGTAACTAATGTTTAAGTAGGTAATTAGTAATGAATGAGTAACTAGTTTTGTGCTGTTCACCAGCTGGTTCAGAGCTAATCAGGAACGACTCGTGAAGACATTCATGAACTAATCATTCCCTAATGATTCATTAATATAGGACCTCCCAGTCTGTTCTCTAGTAACTCATCATTGTTTACTATATATTCCTCCATTATGAATTATTAGGGAAGTCCTTATTAACGATTCATCAAAAATCAGGAATGATTTGTTCCTCACTCGTTTTTGAAAAATATGATTAGTAGTTACTCAGCAACTAATGGTTCACTAGCACTAGTGCCCCATTTGTTCCTCATTTGTTCCCTGGTAACTACTCAACATGTTAGTGTAGTCCCTCATTCGTCCAGGAGTGTTCCATCGTAGAAAAGGTTTCAGTCGTAGTCATCTGGACTCTGTTTTCAGAATCAAGACGTTTCGGCTCCCATCCGGAAGTCATTCTCAATTGTGAATTGAAACCATTTTCACAACTGAGAACGTCTTGATTCTGAAAACAGTGTCCAGATGGCTGCGACTGAAACCTTTTCTACGATACTCAACATGTTGCGTCCCTTATTGTAAAGCGTTACCCTATTCAACTGAATTATAAAAAAAGAACATAAAGGAATTTTGTTTTTTTTCCAATTCTGCTTTGAATGAGTCTATTCTGGCAGATGCTTCCCTCCGCAGACAAACAGGTAGTCACCAGCGTGTTTGCAGTGACTTTGAATCTACCACCAGATAGCAGCAAATCACCATCACTGTTTCTGTAGACACTCCTTTTCCAGCGTAGAATGAAACCTTGTCGGCAAATAGTGTGCAGACACACAGACTCTCACTTGTACCCCTGAAGTGCTTAAAAAATAGACCAGCTGACTGTATTGAGTTCCAAAACACTGATATACTGTACAGTATATCTGATATCAGCACACGGTGGTGAGAGGGCATCACATGACATCGATACTGGGCTCCAGGTGGGGTGATGAAAAACGTCTTGTTTTGATGAGAAAGTTTGAGACCCATGAACCGATTCAAGCTATGGTTGTTGTTTTCATTGTTTGTCACAGCGAGGAGGGTGTTGTCCCTCGCCATCGTACATAGATAACCTTCTGGATACGTCGGGATGTTGTGCCTCACAGTTTTATCAAACCAAACACATTCACTACAGTTGAGGCAATGATTTCATAATATTGTGGTGTAGCACATGCACAATCTGCAGTAGGAGAAAGAAGTGCAGTTCCCATATGATCTGAAGGATTTGTAATGTCTGAAAACTGTGAAATCCAGTCTAAACTATATCTGCTGCAGAAATATTCCATCTCCAACTCTTCATGTAAATGAAAATTTTCTGTTAGAATCTTTTAAAACCAAATGTATCTTACTGTAACAGACAGCATGCGTACATTTGAGGTTTTGGTGCACATTATGTGCAACACAGCTCTGAGCACATTATTATATTAACATGTTGTAAGGACGCTAACACCCACAAATGATGTAGAAGCCCTTTCATTCAAATCAGACTGGTGGTGTAGTAAATTCAAATATTTAGGCTGAATATTGTAACTTGTATGAGTTCCTGTATGTGTGCAGCACATCTAGTATCAGTCAGATTTCATGGTGTAGGATTCAGGCTTTATCAACATTTCATCATTGCACAGTATATCATCTTTCAGAACCAGACCAGCTGTTTCTACAATACTTCTTTCGAAATCTAACTTTGAGCCTGGTGTTCCCATTGTGTGACTGAGTATTATTTAGATACTAGAGCATATAACTCTTAGGTTGGCTATAGTAGGAGATATTGGACGGGAGCCATGTGAGGTTTGCTGGAGGATATGTGTAGCTCAGTTATGAAATTGGTCACTTGATATGGAAGACAAGAAAGATATTTATTTGGGACAAACAAATTGGCCGGCAGCTAAACAATGAGCTGAAACTCACTATAAAGCTCCGTAAAGCCGAGGGGAGCTGCAGATTCAGCTGATAATGTTCTGTAGGTCCATCACTCCAAGCGACCCCTTTCACATTGTCACATTGTCATTTGATACATTGTTGTTAGAAAAATATCGAGTATATCAGCTTTAATAATGAATCAAGATCAACATTTGTCTGTTCAGAGAATCTGTTTGCTGAGAGTAAACAAATAGTGGGGTGATGATCTATGGACAAAACCAAAACTACGCACATTTAGGATGATAAACTACAGTATGAGTATGGTGCGGAGAATGATGTTGTATAAAATGTGTTTAAGAAGCAAAGATGTTTATGTGCCCAGCTGAGATCTGGTATTTTTAATGCTAAAACTGGACAGTTTGTCCAATGTATCATCTAAATAATATAGAAAATGAGTTTTCATTTTTACTGGAATATGTGCAATGCTTTGTTTAATAATGTAAAAAACAGAAATTGATTGATCCACAAAGACTGAGCCAGTTCTTTAGAGAAAGCCTGGGACATGAGAAAAAATAGTCCTTTATATGGACAAGCTTTTTTTTCTTTTCTCTTTTGGTGAACAATTTATTTTATTTGAAAGTAAATACAAGTACACATAATGTTGTAACTGATGTTTTTTCTTTTGGTTTTGCACTTGTCACCAGAAGATGCATGCTATATTCTTTTGATGAAATGGTGGTGTTTTGGAATCCCATGTGGAATGAGCCAAATGTCATGTCATGACACAGAAATAAAAATGCAACACAATGACACAAATATTCCAACCGTATCGCCAGACAACAGCGTCAATATTGGACAATTCAGTGAAACCCTGGATCACGTTCAATTACAACATTTTTAAACATTCAATGCCAACATTTAGAATTCTTCTGTGTGCATGGCAAATACAGCATGGTCAAGGCTAAGGAGCGTTTGTGGCCATTGAAAATAAACTGTAGTTTAAGTACGGTTAAGATTAGGCAACTACAACACTTGGTTAAGGTTAGGGAAAGATCATGGTTGTGATTTAAAATAAATTGCATAATTCTTCCTGCATTGCCATTCACTTGTTGGCATGGACGTAATTCGTGAGGTATAGAATTCCTAGGGATACTGGGCTGAATGTTCACTATCTCCTATTATACTGTTTTTACTAATAAGACTTAATTGTATTACAATTGTACAATCACATGTAATGAAGCCCACCCATTTAATCGGAATCTACATTTAAAATGTATAGAAAACTGTTTGCATTGGAGCATACTTCATCAGCAACAAAAGAAAAAGGATACTACAAATCATCTCAATAGAAGTTGCTGTGTCATCTTATCATTAATGTCAGAAAGTGACTGTGCCTGAGTCAGGGCTATTCTATCCACTCTCCACAGAAATACATTTAAAACTAGGAGAAGACTCCAAGAGCTACCTTGACATTTTAGATTTTAGTCTACCCACAGACCTTTTTGGCTAACAATAATGTCAACAGAGGAAGTCGAATTCGCATTTTGACAGATGACTGCTAAGGACGAATAACACACAAAGCCAAAGTCCTCTAATCTCAAAACATTAAAATGTCACAATTTAAGTTGAAGTTATTCAGAAAGTACAGAAACAAAAGGCATTTAGATGAAATCTACACTAATCAATATTTATATTATAATATAATATTTTTCTCTGGAGTTGGTGAAGACAAAAACAGAACTAAAAGGAGAGTGTTGGGTCTCTGTAAATAATATTATAAAGAGTACGGTCTACACCATTATGAAGTGGCACTATATAAATAAAATTGAATTGAATTGAATGTTGGTTTTACATTTTGACTTTTTGGGAAATATGCTTAGTTTTTGTCAAGAGAGTTGGAGAAGTATTATAGCACTAATATCTGTCTGGCAAATATATGGCTACAGCCGGATTATTTTAGATTAGCACAAAGACTTGCCACTGGTAGAAACAGCTAGCCTGGCTCTGTCCAAAGTGCAAAATGTGCCTACCAGCACCTCTAAAGCTCAAGGTGAACATGTTATTATCTTCTATTATCGCCTGTACAAAAAACAAAGTGTATAAACGACAAGCTGCGGTTTTATAGAGGGTTATGTGCCAGACTATTTCTTGGCTGGGAGCAGTAACTTCCTGGAGTTTCCGCTGGTTGCTTGGCAACCTCACAGTGACAATGACAAGAAAAGAAAGTGAATAAGTGTATTTACCAAAATGTCAAAGTATTCGTTTTACGGGCAAGTAAAATGTTTTGGGCTTAAATGGAAGTTTTTTCAATTTAAATATACTATATATAATTTTAATATATATAAATATACGTGTTATATCGCTTCATTGCACTACTGTTCTGCCCACTTCAATTCATTATTGTACATATCCATCAGCATACTTCTGTTTATAGTAATGATATCTGTATATAATGTCCATAGTACCACTTGTAAAATATTTTCTTAATACTGCTCTATCCTGCATTTATGCACACACTTTGTATCCTGCACTTCCTTATTGGACTTCTGGTTAGACCTAAACTGCATTTCGTTGCCTTGTACTTGTACATGTGTAATGACAATAAAGTTGAATCTAATCTAATCTAATCTTATATTGAGTCTTATATTCTGACATCATATAAGCAGGTGTGACAACTCAAGGTCCACTTACTAGTTTTTGTTTCAGAGATCAGTGTGGTCTTCATTAGCGAATGGTGGTTGGGTCAATGCTGAAACATGCTTCTCTGGACTGCATGTAGGCCAGCGTTCACAGGGCCTTTCGTAGATGTTCGCATGGCTGTTTCTTTTAAACTCTTATGTACAAGCAGGCTGTGAGATGGGGTTGAAAGCTCCTAGTTAGTGGAGCTTGAATTAAGATTATTTGGTCACACATATTGTTACTTAAAACATATAAGCATATAAGAGTTTTTTACATATTTTAAGAGCCATGGTTCATGAAATTCACTCAACACACAATTATATGAAAATAATAAATGAAAAAGAAGCAATTAGATTTTATTGTTATTAACGTTTTTGTTCCTTGTGCCTTATGTGAGAGCATTTTTTTGCCCAGCTAAAGGCCATAGAAGTAACCATCACTACCTCATAAACTGGCCCATGCTTCAAGGCCCTTGGGCCCTTGTATGTGTCAAAACCCTAAAAAAAAAAAAGGCTATGAACCTTTTTCCTGTTCCAGTGTGTTTTATAGAAAATGAGATCGGGCCCAGAGGCGAAAGAAACTAAATTCCTCATTTCTTAGGTCTCGGACTGAAACGGTATAAAATCCCCTGAAGTGATGATGGTTAACATTAAGTGGAAATGTAGATGGGAAATAATTTTTTTATAGATGTTTAGCTGATCTGATCTAGCATGATGCACAATGAATGTAAACGTAAACATGGCTTCAATCCCCAACTGGCAACATAGGTACGAGCTGAAAAACACATTTGTGTGATTTGATGTAGAACTGGAAATCAAAGAGGTAACAGCAATGTACAAAACGCAGAAAGGGATATTTGGCTCAGAAGAAAGGCATGGATTGTAAAATACAGAGAATCAAGGGAATTTCAGATTTGTACTTAAAGGAATATGCTTTCAGTCAAAATGAAAAATGCCAGGAGTCTCAACTTTCTACTCTAATGATTTTGCAAACGTGTATGAAATCCAACTTTGCTTGCAACTCAAAATGTCCCCAAACACATCTTCCCTTACAACACGAAAAAGAAAGTCTCCCCATTTTTTTTTTACTATTTGGATTTTTCATTTTTTATTTATTCAGTTATCTGTTTCTTGCCAATTTTATTGGAGCAGTTCTTTAAAAGAAATAAAAATCCACAACTATGGATACTAACTGACTAAACTCTAACTAAAATAACTATCTCAGAGCTGATCTCTTATTACTAGCCATGCCAGCGGTGTGGCTCTCTTTGGTCCAGACTGAAATAGCTTAACAACTATTGGATGGATTTCCATGAAACTTTGTACAAACGTTCATGATCCTCAAATGATGAATCCTCCAGACTTTGGTGATCCCCTAAGCTTTTCTCTAGTGCCACCATAAGGTGGATATTCATGGTTTTGAGTGAAATGTCTCAACAACTATTGGATGGATTGCCACTAAATTTGTTACAGAAACCCATGGTCACCAGAGGATGACCATGGATATATTACTGTTGTTTTAATATTAATATTACCACTACCATTACATTATTATTATTTTAAAATCCTATGTGGAATTTGCATTGTGCTACTGTATCTCTCTCTCTCTCTCTCTCTCTCTCTCTCTCTCTCAAATACCTAACACGGCAGCGGCAGATGGCCGCCCACCCTTGAGTCTGGTTCTGTCCAAGGTTTCTGCCTTTTAAAGGAAGTTTGTCCTTGCCACTGCCGCCAAATGCTTGCTCATGGTGGGATTTGTTGGGTCTCTGTAAATAATATTGTAAAGAGTACAGTCTAGACCTGCTCTATAGGACAAGTACAATGAGATAACTTCTGTTATGAATTGGCACTATATAAATGAAATTTAATTGAATTGATGAAATGATCCCCTGACTTTTCATCTAGTGTGATCATCATCTCAAAATTTGAATGTGTCCAATAGCCTACTTTACTTTATGACCAAATACTTCCAAAACTAATGACATTCCTATCAGCTTCAGCTGTACTTTGTGGTTAGTGGTAATTAGAAAATGTTAGCATGCTAACATGCTTAGCTAAAATGTGAACATGGTAAACTTTGTACCCGCTAGCATTGTCATTCTGAGCATGTTAGCATGCTCATAGCTGCATTTAGCTCAATGCACCACTGTGCCTAAATACAGCCTCACAGAGCTGCTAGCATGGCTGTAGACTCTTAGTCCTGTTTCCCTATAATTACAATCAAATTACATAGTTTTTTCTTGGAAATTATTAGTAAATTATACAGACCCATGAAATAAAGCACCTATGTTGGGAAATAACTGTTTACATTCCCAACATAAATGTCTAAATACTGTCAAAGCCATCTCCATGCTGCCAGGAGTAAAATTATGGTCAAGAAATAGTGAATCATTTAATTATTTGGCCCAAAAGTAATAACATGTAAATATAATCTAAAAATACTGGAATCAGCCTAAAAAAAACTAAAAAAACTAGTGTAAGTTATTGCCCCTAAGTTGCTAAACCCCCCCAAATTCCAGATAAAAATACAGAGGACATGACCACAATGTCTTCTATGGTAGCTATGGCGCTGACAACATGTTACACACTGTGGTCTTAAGGATAAGATAGAATAAGTTTGACATAATATGAGGCATGTGTAAAAGCTGTAAATGTGCGCAAGTCTCTGCACAGAGACTGTACGTCCAGGCATGCAGGTATTTGTTTATGTGTGTGTGGCCTTGTAGTCCTTTTTTCAAAGTCTCCTTGTGAAGAGAATACAGAGACATACAACTGTCGGATGTTGTTAAATAATTCACATCCAGTGTCCTTCCTGTTCACAGTGTCTTTTCTTCTCTCATCAAAGGTGGTGGGGAAAAATGCGCTCTCTTCCTGCTCTTTCTGTCCGTCTGACAGAAGCTCAGCGGGGTTCAGAGTGCACATCATGTGCATGTAGCAGTGTACGCCTGAGTCCAGCCTGTGACCTTTGCTACATGACTCAGCTGATCCCCAGAATTTCTGTCTCTGGCCACTGTATGCTTGACAATAAAAGAGAGAAGTCGGTATTTATTTCATATTGCTATTTTTCCCAGTGACCCATTTTATTTCATAATGTCACTACCCCCTCACTGTTAAGTCAATCATGAACTCCCTGCCTCTCTTAAGCTAGCAAGCAATGGCTACCAAATTTTAGCCAGTTAGCTGCTGTTAGCTAGAGCAACAACAATGCCAAAGTTATTCTGAATCAATCAACTTGCTGCTGTAAATAAACACAGTACAGACACAGGAACTCAACTTGTTAGTTTTTCTTATTTATTGTTATTGATATTATATACCACTACTACTCTCGACAGTACATGCACCTCTGCTTAATACTTATTTTGTTACATTGTATTATTATACTGTACTATCATCATCAAAAACGAAAAGGAAAAGGAAAAGGAAAAAACAATGATGGATAATTAAGGCACGCACACACACGCACACACACACACACACACGCACACACACACGCACACACACACCTGTGTATATATATATATATATATATATATATATATATATATATGACTATATGACACTTAGTTTATCTTATACTTATACCGACCTGATGCGTTCTTAGTTTATTTTCTGACCTGCTTTGCGACGCGCGGTCCAGCTACGCCTGGAACATGCAGGCACACCGGCAAGACCGCGCGCCGGAAAAAACCTGGGCGCCAGATAGTGTTTACAGGAACGTGCTGATCCTAGTGTATCCTCAGCTATTGTTGCTACTCCTTTCTCCTGTGTGCACTGACATAAAGGCGAGCTGCTGTCAGGGTCAGGTGACCCCGCGGGTCAGGGTGACCCCTGATGCGTTTCCACGGGTTGCGGGAGGGTTATAGTGTATCATATTGTTTGCTACTCCTTTCTCCTGTGTGCACTGACATAAAGGCGAGCTGCTGTAACAAAGAGTTTCCCTACGGGGATCAATAAAGTATTTCTGATTCTGATTCTGATCCTGATTTACAGCGCAAGCCCAGCGCGCCTGACAGATGCTAAAGAATCATCATAACCCCGCTGCTCGATAGAATTTAGTAAGTAACCCAACTTAGTCACGCTACTATATACAGTATTTCTATAACTGTATTAATATACTAGCACCTTATGTACCTTGTACTGTATAGGGATATAAGTAAAGATGTTGCGCTTTATATTTATAGTGAAATACTTTTTTTCTATGTTGTTAGCATGATTATGATGATCTGTCTCTGATCAGTGATGTTGTTAGCTAGCTAGCTTGCTAATCGCTGCATTGCCCTCTCCAGGTTTCCTCCCACGGTCAAAATTCTCCCATATTTCTCCCAATTTCTGACACATTTTCATGCCTTTTTTTTCACTTTTCATTATCACAACCTGTTTCTGGCACTGTACAGGGTGTATAAGCCCTACGACTCTAAAACCACCCAGACAACAATACAGCTACACCAAATGTTGTTTCCTGGCATGCACGCGACACAGAAGAGAGCTGCTTGCGCCTCGTCCTCCTCAGTGAGTGAAAGAATGCAAAGCATTGCACTTTTAACTACAATAAGAATTTGTAGATGGCCACAGAGGGCAGTGGCCCTCTAAGGGGTAGGGGCAAAAAATTTATGAATGAATGAATGAAAACGGATGAATATTAGTTTATGCAGGGATTCACATAAGTCCAGACCAGAATTATTCTGTATTCTTTCCTGAGAATTAAAAGTAAAATTAAGTATTTAACATAAAAATTCAATTTCATTCTTTAAGTCACCAGAATGCAGGAAACAAAGTCTTTGAAACTCAAATTTTTTCTGGGGGAGAATCCCCAGACCACCCACTTTGGTTTCAAAATCCTCCCTGTTTTTGAGGTCTCAAGGTTAGCAAGTTTGGTTGTGGCTAATATCGTGAAATACCTTTGCTGTGAGCTAGCTAGTTAATTTTAGTTTTGTTTTCTTTGCCTTTTCAGCAGACATGGAAAACAATACCGTTAGAGCATGGTACAATCAGTTGATATTGGCTTTGTCATTATTATGTAGCCTATTTGTAATCTAAGAAAGATCACCACATGGTAGCTGACCATTTCAGGCCACTTTCTGCCTCTCTCTACTCAATATGGAAGATGTGAAAGATTCGCTGTCCAAAACAAAAGCCATTCCATTGACATGGAGGGTCAACGTTACCAGACCACGAAAGGAGCAACAGATACTGTTCGAGTTAATAATGAATTGAGCTGTTTTTACATATAGTGATAATACATTTGGAGTAAAAATTTTCAAATATATTGTCTTCGTACAGACTAACTATAAAAGTCTGCATCGTGTGAATACACGGTCAAAAACAGCAGATGCGAGGGCAACATTTAAAAGGGCATCACGGTGGATGGTAGAAAAAGTCAGTAGGTTTATTCAGTTTCACTAATTTGTCTTGTATACTTAATTGACACAATACCTTGATGTTGAATCTACAATTCCCTCCATGGTCACTATTTGTCATTTGGATTACCTGTAGCACTTACAATTTTCATTTTGACTGTTTATTGTATCCCTTATGTGTTGGGGTAAAGAGTAAGGACCATCACCTTTCTTGTAGGCTTTATGGCAGAATGCTGTGCATAAGTCAGGAACATCAGCAGCAGGTTAGAAATGGTTCAAAATAGCTGTCATTCCTATAATTATTCATTTATTAATATTAACACTACAATTACATTTCTACTATTTTAAAAATTCTAGGTGGTATTTGCATTGTGCCTCCCTCTGTTTTATTTATATGTGTAGACTGTTAGCTTTGGTGTCTACTTGTCCTGAAGAGATATCCTGATCTGACCTGTCTTGTCAGATAGTTATGTTCGCTACTAATGTACACTACTGTATGTACACTGTACTTGGTCAATAAAATACTGTGGTTTCTTGTCATACAAGACATTTCCTGAAGAGGATCAGAAGACTGGATTGTAAGCCATTCTCTACAGGAAGCCATGAGAGGTTACGGTGCATAAACATTTGTGCACATTGAACAATGGAGAGCTAATCTGGCGGCTTTGTTCTCTTAGCTGCAGATGACCAAATGGCTGGAGTCTCAAAATGTGACAAAATTAAAGTTTGGCTCACTTGGTTCAGAGTGCTTGATGTTACATACACAGAACATTTCCTGGTAACAGCAATGCTCTTACCCATTTTAGTTACGATATTATCAATGTGTTCAGTCCACATAAGTCTAGCATCAAGCACAATGCCAAGGAGCTTAGTCTCTTTAACTTGTTCTACTGGTTTTTCACCAAGTGATAAGATTAGTTGAGGGTTACTGACCAGCATGTGTAGGGCCAAACTAGACATTTTGTTTTAGAAATATTCAGCACTAATTTGTTCTTACTTACCCACTCAGCCACTGTTCTGAGCACAATACTCAGTACATCAGTTAGCTCTTAATATGTCCAATGATGCAGTGTACACAGTTGAATCATCTGCATATATAACCAGTCTTGCTATAATACTGATGGGAGATCATTTGTGAATATGGAAGAGGTCCCAAGCAACTACCCTGAGGAACGTCACATTGTACTTCTTTGTTATCAGAAAAGCTACCATTGAAGAACACTCCCTGCCTTCTCCTGGACAGGTAACTCCATCCAACACAAAGCAGTGAGTTTAAAATCTTGGATTTGAACATACAATTTTCTCCAATAATTTACTCAGCACTGGGAGAAGACTAATAGGACAGCTGTTGGGACCAGTGAAGGCAGATCTATTATCCTTAGGCAGTGGAATGAATCTCCGGGCACACAACACTAAATATATGACATATTGGTGTGTGTATATATGTTTAGCCGTAATTCGGAGTAATCTTTTCAACATTCATTTTCTACATGGTGGAACTCAAACATGCACTGCCTTTCCTTCATGATACAGTCTCTTATGATGGTATGTGACACATGATGGTATGTGACACTGAGCCATGTCATTTCTCAGTTTGTCCACCTTGCCTGTAAAGTAGTTATTAAAATAGCTATGTTATATATGGTTTAGTAATAAATGCACATTCTGTTTCAATAAAAGAGGCAGGCACATTCGAGTTCCTCCCCATGATATTATTCACAGTTTTTTCCCCCTCACTCTTAGCCTCATCAATTTTGAGCTTATAATATTCCTGTGTTTTACATGACAAGTTTGGTCACAGTATTTCTTAGTTTACAATAACGTTGTCTCTCAGATAGAAATCCAGTTCTATCTGCAACTTTTTTGGCATCATTACATTTGGCCATCAAGTTCCTTAGATGATCGTCAATCCATGGTGCACCATTTGTCCTAGGAGTCCACTTTCTCAATGGGGTATCTTTATCTACAATACTCATAAATCATTTCATAAACACACTAAGTAAGTTAAAAGTATTTGACTGTTCCGGCATGAGTTTGCAGTTAATAAAAAGTCATTTCTAGTCAACTGTCTTACACTTTTAACAACCTGCTTTTGTTTATGGTGTTTTTAGTGTCTTCCATGTTAGTTCTTTTGCAGAGTCCAACAAAGTTGCAGATACAGTATATTAAAATCTCATCAAATCATGGTTTGAAGTAATTTTACTATATTTTAACTCCAAAAGTAGTATTTCAGGAAAGTTTGCTGATTTTGCAATAATACAGTTTACTGTGTATATCTGACCACAATAATCATGGCATGAAAATTTGACAACAGCTTTGTCTGTCTGTCAATCGGTCCACCACTTTGGTCTAGAATTAAATATTTAAACAACTACTCAATGGACTTTTCCTCTAGCTCCACCATAAAGTTTACATTTTTGTTTTTTCAGTGACATATCTTGACAACTATGGATGGATTGTCTTGAAATTTGGTAGTGTCCTCCTCAGGATGAATTGTAATAGTTTTGGTGATGACGTGCAGAAGTGGATGAGAGGGACCTGTCGGGGCACGGTGTCCGAGGAAGGCTTGCTCCCCAGCTTTCTGCTCCCGGACAATAAACCTCTCCAGATGTGGTCATGTTCACTAGAAGTTTGAAAATATTAAAACATAGTTTAGATGGCATTATATACTGTATAGATTTATAGAAATGTGTGTGTATACATGTTGTATATGTTAATTTGTTGCAATGTTCCTTTTCTTTTTATGGCTAATTTAAATTTAACTGCCTGACTGTAAATGTTTGTATATAACTGTAAAATATAGGACTTTGTCATTTGTATGGTTTTGTTGTAAATATACACAATACACCGTTGCTTTCAAGAATAAATTGAAATTCTACCCCTTTGCCTGTGGGTGGGTCCCTAAGCCCCTGAAAATAGAGTATTAATTACTACACTGTGAAACTGATTGTTTGAAAGTATTCACAGTCCCAAAGTACATTTTATTTCAAGGGCCACTGCATCTGTGTTGTTGTCTGTGTTAGGTTTCATATATGGCCTGGCAAACTAAAGTTAAGTAGTTTCTTTAAAAGGAATCTCAGGAAGGCTTGCAGTATATACAGTAATACAAAGCAGAGAAACAGGCAGATTACCTTGTATTTGTCTTTTAAGTTGTTCCACTTCTTCTTGGCCTGTTTGGCAGTTATTGCCAGGCCAGAAGTGGTAACAAAGTCCCTGAGCATAACAAAAACATAAACGACGAGTGACACACTGCCACTTCAATAAGATATTAATCATTATGGATGGAGACTGCCCAAATCTGGCCCCAACTCTTCCCCAGACATACAGGCAATGATACAAGCACTCAAAATTAATACTCACTCCCATCCAGTTGTAGCGGAATTTCACCTGCCGTGAAAAGGCTCGCCCACCAGTAAGTTTAACTTTCCCTTCAGCCAAACTGATTTGCCCAGGAACAAATACTAGATTTAGACTCTGAGACCAAGTAGTATTTTGGAAATTATAACTTTCTCCTCCGCCATTGCCATTCCCAAGTCCACACAAGTCACCTCGATAAAACAGGTGGAGAAAGAACACATCTGGGCATTTAAACTGTACTTGGCTAAATGTGGACTTTGAATTGGAACAGTACTTGGGCTGCGACTGATGACGTTTCACAAGTCCACAAGAACACAAGTACAGACAAGAACGCAGCTTGAAAAACGGCAATTACTGAACGTCAGCAACGTAGCATTGATATTGTTAGCATGTCAGTACACTGACATTAGCATTTAGCTCAAAGAAGTGCTTTGCCAAAGTACATCCTCACAAAGCTCTGTTTTGTCATGTTTTTGTGCTGCTTTTGAGTGGTCTGGAGGAAATCATTGTCACTCATCTCAAGACCCCCGGAAATATATACCCTTCTCAAAGCCTCTGTAGCTGAGCTAAATATCTAAAATGGAAATGCAGCTCCTGTCTAGCACTCTGACTAGGGGGGTTGAGGATGCATGAAAGCAGCCAGACAGAAGAGATTGAGGGACACTGAAAGCCTGATATATCGTCCTTTCATCAAAGGTTTGATGATTTGTGTGTGTGTCTTTGTGCAATTAAAAAGTGTATGCTCTGCCTCCTCAAGTGGACTTCGAACAATGTCCGGCTACTCCTCCACAGTCTGAACCCTTGGAACAGCAGCGAGAATGAGAGCAAAAATATAGCAATACATTCAAATATCTATCTATCAATCTATCTAAGTGCACATCAATGTCAAACTGAAAACCAAGCAGATGTTGAAGTGTGGCATGTACAGTATGTCATCCACTAGGGATGAGTGAGTACAGCATTATCTGTATCTGTTCAACCAACTAAATTATCTGTATTCGTATCTGTACTCGGAATAGGTGGTGCTTAAACCGGAAGTGAGTGGATTAACCGGACGTTGTTCATTTAAGCCTGAAATCAGTAGGCGATGTAAAGGGGGATGAGGGGGGATGCCATCCAAAATGACCAAAATCCATCCCCCTTAACCTGCTCAAAAGATGCTCTGTGCTTTGTTTCGTTGTGACGCTTCACATTGCCACTTTTAATAATCCCCATGGCCTCGGAACATATGAGACATACTGGTAGTACAGTAAGAGAACTATTTACAGAACAAGTTTTTTTTAATAAATGTTGCAATATTTATGAGTACAGATATTGACACATTGATTTACTCTGATAATACTCGTACTCGTAAAAAGTACATTATCTGTACCGGATACTCATTTCAGCCAAGTACTCGTTCAATTCTATCATCCACTTTCTGTTCCTGTCTCCTGTTTCAATAAAGACAAGGTTGTAAAAAAACATGATGTATTTTTTCCATTTCGTTTTCTTGGAGAAAAAAACACTAATTTTGGTTTAGCTGGGCTTTTCCAATTCCTTAATTGGTGCAACGGTGTAAAGGTGCAGTTAAGCAATTCCTCCTGGTTCCAGATAGAGGTTGAGGACGTTTATAGATAACTTAGACTTTGTTTCAGTTCTCCCCCTTAAGGGATAAGGTTGGCATTCTGTATTTTCCTTTTTGTCAAAAACAACCCACTTAACAATGTGTTAGTCTGTCTCTCAATACTTTATGACTTCACTCCCCTGTCCCCTGTCCCTCCACCCAAAAATGTTGTTGAGACATTTCACATTTCAGCAAAATATGCTGTTTCATGGGCCAGTCATTGTTTTGTCCACTGCTTGGACTGATGGAGCAATTACAATTATGGTAAAGGTTGGCTTTGCATTGGTCTAAAGCTGCGTTTCCACCGCTGGAACTTTCCCCAGGGACAAGGAACCTTGGAGGAACTCCAAGACCAGGGTCTAAATTAAGTTCCGGGGGCATTATTTTACCCCCCAAAAGGTCCCTGCTCAAGGGGTAGTACTTTCCAAAAGTACAGGAACTTTCGGGTTGGGGCTTACTGCGTTCTCTGATTGGCCGAGCACCGACCGGCGGAGCAGCAAGTGGTTTGACCGTCTGGATCAGTTCTGGGTCAGCCTTCTCTGGTGCAGCGGCTCAGCTACGGCGCTGTTGGAATCCGTGGTGGAAGACATGGAAACGGATGACCAGTCGGTTGAAGGTAAATCACATATGGCCCACATGCTGCTTGTTAAATGCTATAACGCTAAATGTTGTCATGCTGTTGCTACCCTAGCCAAAAGCTAATGTTAGCTACACGCTAACGCCAACCGCTAATGGTGTAGAATCGTGGTGTTCGTTAAGACAAGGGTTGGCAAAATCGATTGTACAAAATTATATCTTGTTATCTTATGAGCAACAGCCCTCGTCCCGTGCCTCCTGCTGAAGCACACAAATGCTGTATTTTGCACATTTATATTTCTGCAGATAAATAAATAGTCATGGAACTAAATGTGCGTATAGTGGCTTTTCTTGTATCTGAAAACAACTATATACTACTATGTATGTAAAAGGACACGTAATGCTTATGCTTGTGTAACTATATTCAAATATTTACAATGCTCTGAGGAAGAAGGGATTCAATTTCACCAGTATACACCGTAAGATCAGTCGAGGGGTGAGAGTGCATTGGTTAAAATAAACAAAGGTCCTTATGCTGAATTTCCGGTGATGTGTTTAATAAGTTAAAACATTAGAGTTAAGCAGCTGTGTGGTGGGTGTAACCTAACGCGGCTTAAGTTAACTGATTGAACCCAGGTGTTCTATAGCTGGGAGGGCTGGGATGGATCCAGCTGCATCTGTTCATGCATACACATTCTTTTGGTCAGATTTATGAGACATACCCTTAATTACCTGTTTGCATATCAACACCTCTGTCTTCTCCACCACTCTTTAGACCTGGCAATGAAAATAATGGAGACTGTCCTTCCAAGAAAAACAAGAGTATCAGTCATTTCAGCAAATTCCCCAAAACGGCATGTGTTTACATTCAAGTGCCAAAGCTCTCTACTGCCCGTAGGAATTATGACTCTTGTCCATCGAGAGCAAAGAAGGATAGGGTGTGACATTATTATAGAGCCATAAGAACTAGGAGAAGAGATCATATTTCTCCAATATTAACTTCTCTGCACTGGCTCCCTGTAAAATCCAGAATAGAATTTAAAATCCTTCTCCTCACCTACAAAGCTCTTAACGGTCAGGCACCATCATATCTTAAATAACTCATAGTACCGTATTACCCGACTAGAACACTGCGCTCCCAGGATGCAGGGTTACTTGTGGTTCCTAGAGTCTGCAAAAGTAGAATGGGAGCCAGAGCCTTCAGTTATCAAGCTCCTCTCCTGTGGAATCAGGTCCCAGTTTGGGTTCGGGAGGCAGACACCATCTCCGCATTTAAGAGTAGGCTGAAGACTTTCCTCTTTGATAAAGCTTATAGTTAGAGCTGGCTCAGGTGAGTCCTGAACCATCCCTTAGTTATGCTGCTATAGGCCTAGACTGCCGGGAGACTTCCCATGATGCATCTCTTTCCTCTCTTCTACTCTTCCTCTCCATCTGTATGCATTTTTATTCCATTACTGCATGTTACTAACTCGACATCTTCTCTCTCCCATAGTTTTGTGCTTTCTCGTTTCTCTCCTCTCTCCTTCTGTCACAATGCAAAGACCACGTAGAATTTTGTAACCCAAACCACCTAACCAAGTTGTTTTTGTACCTAAACCTAACCAAAACTCAACCACAGCAGTGAAAGATCAGAAAACACTTTATATGTGTCTTTTTAGGGCATAGAAGTTCAATTTTACCAACTATATTGTATTGGAAAAAAATACTCCATACTACTATGTCAGAGCAGCTGTCATTATGTGCAACCACTATGCACGGTAATGGCTATTAATAGTGTTCATACTATAATTAATTCAGCAATCAAATTATCATTTGATATGACATCCCATTAATTGTGTACATAGAGCTCAAACGCAATTGCTATTACTAGTAATGCATTTCAGTAATGTGATCATTTTTTTTCAGCAACAATTAGTATAAGGATTTCATTACAATTTGAAACTGAGTAATTACATTACAGTCACTTCTCCCAGTATCACTCTGTTACTTCGACATTTTAGAGGGTTGGCTTGTTTGCTGTCCTACCAGAAGTTGAATGGGATGGTTGATATCAGTTTTGTCTCTGTGTGTTCAGAGGGCAGACTGGTTTGGGATATGTTAGCTTGGTGTAAGGGCTGAAGGTGTGGGGGAGGCAGCTAACCTCTACGGAGCCCGGGAGGGGACGTGGACGTAATTTTTTTTTTTTACAAAGCTTAACCCAGACTTTCTAAAAAAATGACATCTCTGTAAACCTCCACCAGGAGAGGAGGAATATATCTTCTTGTAACTCCAAAGCTGTCAAATGAACATGTTGTGTCTTCTTATCTGGCTTACTGATGTAAGCCCTCATTCAGAAGTCACCTGGTTTAGTTCAGCATTGAAGTCTGTGTGAATGCTGCAGCAATATGGACAGAACATCTAGAGTGCTGCGTGTAGTCCCTGGGGCTAATGTTGAGCTAGCTGCTGGTTTTCAGTAAATACCTCCACACCTAACTGCTTGTTAAAACCCCTCTAGTTTTAATTTCTACACGTGTTAAATACAGTAGATAAGAGATGGGTGGGTGTGGAAGCTTTGCAGTTGGAGGCACATTTGACAGAGCTGGGCTGAGTATGGAAAGCAATGCAACATGTAATATAGCTAATTGCTAATTGCTTTTGCTGTTGAGTAATTAGTAAATGACTTGTTAATGGGTAATGAGTAATTAGTAATCTGTTGCATTTTTCATTCAAGCAACTTGCCCAACACTTTTCACAGTAAAGGATAAAAGGAAAAGAACATAAACACAGAAAATGGCCTCCAATGTAAATAAAAAAGAATAATAAAATTCATAAAACACACAAAAGCAATTGATTAAAAATATAAAAGTTTAGAAACTGCCTTCGATTGGTATTTAACAGACCGTAGACTGCAAACAAAATCATACACATTCAGTTCAGACCAACAACCTAAATGAATAATGTTTTTTATTTCAGTCTGCTGTCCCTCACCTTTTTTTATTTCCACCTAATCATACCACACTCAGCTGGCTGTAGGAAACCATGTGTATGGATGGTCTGAGGTGTGTGTGAGGTGCACACGTTCTCCTTTTAGAAATACCTGTTTATGTGTGGGAGATTTGCTTGGTTTTTGTGTGATACCTCTTCACACACCCTTCAAGCATTTAGTGAATTACTGTTTGGCGCTGTAGGAGGCCATTTATGGTAATTAAGCCTCAAACTTTTCTCTGAATCCACAGATCCATCTTGTTTTGTGGAAAGCTGGAGGAGGGATTATGTGCTCTAATTCTGGTGGCATTTAATTCAGGTATTCAGATGATACACTGTTTGGCCTGGTTGAAGCGCTACAAGTCAATGGATACTTATACTCTAATTTAGCTTAAACTTCAAGGGAATATGCTAATGTTTACTGTCTGGTTCAAGGCGTGCATCATTCGTGGTGGAGGAGATGTTCATAGTTAAACAATTAATAGATGCTGCAATCAAAGCAGGTCATTTTATTTAGTGCTGATTTGTTGCTGTGAGGAGCCATCTACTATTGACCTACAAGAAATCAAATGCAGAGTGCAGAATATTCAATGTGTGCTGAGGGGAGATGCCAGACTGATGTTACTACTACTAGTAAAGTTAGGTTGCTAGGATACAATGGCAGGCTGGAGTGAGATGGAGGGAGAGTGGGTGCTGGGTGTGTGTGTGTGTGTGTGTGTGTGTGTGGGGGGGGCTACAGAATCAGATGGTACTGCCACTGAATGCTTATCAGACATCTAGGAAAGAGAGAGTGTAACAGAAGGAGGTAGGAAAAGACAAAAATAGGAAGATGAAGAAGAGGCAGAAAACAGTGAAGGGAGGAGAGATAACGAGAGAGGAAGAGGCAGGAGGGTTGTGAAGATTTCTCCTGAGAGAAGACAGGGAGTAAGGTGAGAGGAGGGAGAAGAAGCGAAAATGTGGGCATGTGTGTTTATGTGCGTGTGTGTGTGGCTGAGGGTGTGTGGAAAACTCTAAGGAGCAAGGCAGGAAGAGAAATGTAGGAGGAGATGAGAAAGCCAGAAGCAACTGTGTGAGAGAGATGAAGACACAGTACACGGCCAAAAGTATATGGACACTTGAACATTACACCCATACTGTATATGATTTTTGAACATGTGATTCCAAAGCTATGGGCATTAATGTGCTGCAGTAACCACCTCCAACCGCCTTCTGGTTTCAGGCTTTCCACCAGATTTTGGGACCTGGCTGCAGGGATTTATTACCAATCAGCCACAAGAGCATTAAAGAGGGTGAGCACTGATGTTGCAACCCTACCGCAAAAACCTTTATATCGGACGATTCCGCAAAATGCTGGATTGTGGCAAGTTTTTTAACATCTAATGCCAACATTTAAAAAAAAAAAAACATTTCAACAACATCTGTTCGTGGCAATTCACCTTATTCACTTCGCTGATGAAAAGATCGATACCACTCTGGCAAATATGAAGCTACTGCTAGCAAGTAGCCGATTAGCTTAGCTTAGCATTAAGACTGAAAACAGGGGGAATAGCTAGCCTGGCTCTGTCCAAGGATAACAAAATCTGCCTACCAGCACCTCTTAAATGCATTAATTAGCATGTTGTACTTTGTTTAATCTGTACAAAAGGTGAAGTGTAAAAATGGCATGTGGCTTTACAGAGGTTATATGCCGGACTATTAGCTTGTCTTGTCGTCTCCATGAGATTGTCAGGCAATCAGCGGAGACCTCATTCCTTTAAAGTTGCACTAAACTAATATTTTTTATATTAACAATGGAAATGTGTGAGAAACCCACAGATAATCATCACCTGACTTTGCAGTTCTTTGTGGAGCATTTTAGCATCTTTCACTTTACAGTTTTGGTTCACTCTCACAGCTCCTACCTGCCCGGCACCGAACAGAACACAGGCACAGTTAGTGACTAGCTGATGAACAGAGTGGAACATTATGTTCTACTAAAGAGTCAGATTTCCCTGAGGAGTTGGTGGAGACCAAAACAGCTAAAAGGAGAGTGAATGTTACTCTTAGATTCTTTAGGTGGCCACAAACATGACTTCAATAAAATGATAACGTTGCTCCCTTTCTCCTGGAAATGATAATACCTGTATAAGGTGATAATATGTCAATGTGTTTACAGCTTGTTGCACTGCCCCCACATTACCCAAAACATTACAATAGTGCAGATTAAGGTTAGGATCGTCTAACAGCATCTGAAATTCCCTCTCATGCCACACCTGACATTGGAAATGTGAGGGGGGCTGCGTCCATTTTTTTTTTACTTTCAGAAACTGACAATCTGACAGCATCCCTTTTCCATGAAGCTGTTGGCCAACTGTGCGGAGGTGAGAAAGTAAAGCAGGGTTTGAGCCTCTCTGTCATGTTCTCTCCACACAGCTAGTGTACTTTTTGTGTGTACAACCGAGTGCAACACAATTAATACCTTCCAGGAGAGACTGTGCAAAATCGTTGCGCCATTATCCCCATCTTTGGGATTCATTTTCGTCGAGACTACAAAGATGCAGTCTGTGTTTAAATGAATCCCAAAGGTGTTGGGTGGGGATGAGGTCAGTGCTCTGTGCGAGCTAGTCAAGTTTTTCCACACCAAACTGAGTAAACCACACACACACACACGTACAAACAGGAAAGGACCTTCCCCAGACTGTTGCCACAAAGTTAAAATGAGACAACTGCAGCATTAAGATTTCTCTTGAATGGAACTAAGGGATTAAGCCGAAACCATGAACAACAAGCCCAGACCAGAAGTACAAAAAAGTGTGTGGACAAGGGTGTCTGCATACTTTCGGCAATATAGTACAAAAGCCATACAGTGACAGACATTTACATTTGCTCATCGTTTCTGCACAGTATTGTGTCCAAAGGAAATAAAGTGTGAAAGAAATACAGGGGATGAAAGATACAGATAGAGGAAGTGCGTGCCAGAGAGAGAGAGTGATAGAGAGACCAAGAGACAGAGACAGAGAGCGAGTGAGCTAAGCAGAGAAGCCGCATGCTTCTAACCTGAGGCCAGAGCAGAGTGTGATATTCCCATGGCTACTATTGTGATAGACACCAAAACCAAACCAGACAGCAGGCTGCTTAACACTCAGCATCAGACCCTCTTTAATCTGACAAAATACAGCCCAGCCGAGAGCTGGATGGATAGATATGCACACACACACACACACACACACACAGACGCACACAGGAAAACAGGCTGGCACATGTACGTACGCACACATGCACCCACAGATTCCTCTTCGCAGTAACAGCTCTGAATCCAAAATGAGGATAAATATTTGATAAGGAACGCCTCGTGAGTTGAATTTGCAGACAAATCACGTCACTCGCCGTGTCCGTGGGAAAAAAAAAACCCCCACCACACTCTTTAACAGAGGATCTAGGTCAAATACAGTGTACAGCGCTTCTTGAGGCGGCCTACAGCTGAGGGCGGACCTCTCTGTTTGGCTGCAGACCTTTCTGCTGGGAACACAGTGCTGGAGACTAAAACTGAGTGTCAATCATTTCCTTCGATGTTCATTTGTCTGGATCCTTTAATCTACACGTGTCACCAGTCCTGATGGACAATCCTAGTTGGCAGTCTCCAGTCCACTTGTTTTGTGAGTAATGTTGGTCATTTTGTTTTAGTGGTTTGCAAACTACACTTAAGGATGCTGCACACCTGAAAGTGTTGATTCTGGTGGAAATTTTACTATCTGTGTCCTTAATGCTGTGGCGCCCCGGGAGGGTAGGTGCACAGTAGTGGAAAGCCTCCCAGCATGCACTGGGGCAACAGGTTTATGGGCACCAGTCTCTGCTTATGCATGTTTCTATAACGTTGCTGGTATTATTGTGTTTGGAAGTTTGTTCCATAGTGTTCTCACTAGACCTACATGACATCTGTGATTATTTCAGTCTGTACTGGGACACGGCAAATATGGTTAGACCATTAGTGTTGTTGTGTGTGTGTGTGTGTGTGTTGTTTGGTGACGCACCCACAGAGGTAAGAGCAAAAGATGTTCTGTTGCTGTGATGATTTTCTGCTCTGAGAAGCTAATAAAGCCCCAGCTGAGCTGAACTCTTCAACTTGCCGAGTTCTTCTGAGAGAAAACACTAACTCGTCACAGTGCTGTTTTATATCAACATCGCACGTTAAAGCGGCACTCCGCTTTTCATTCGACCCTCCCTGCCTTGTAAATACCCATGTATTTCAAACTTCCTCAGTGGGTGACACAGACTTGTTGTTAAAAAAGTTTCTCTCCAACCCCAAGCTGAGGTAACCTGTTGTTGCGTAGTGGGAGCTGTTCACACGGAACATTTTGCTTCTCCATATGCTGCAGTTTACAAAGAAAGAAATGGGCTTGACAAACGTGTAAACAGTAAAGCAAATTAATTACCATTAAAAGGTTTCTCAATTTACTCACATACTCACTGTAAATAATGTAACTAGCTACTTAAACTAAACAACATGAATTTAAATTATTTAGTTATTTAGTTAGTATTTTAAACCAAGCAATTCACAACACCTATAAACCTTGTTTTGTCAAAGTCAAGGTGCTCTGTGGAGTTTTCTAATAAACAAAGAAGTGTTATGGTTACATTCAGTGTCTCCCACCAAAATTCATTGTGTGCATCCTTGAGGTCTGACAAACGTGTTGAATGCATTCCCTCCTCATAAAACGTTTGCAAAGCAGATTTTTAAAAAATATTTTACATTGTTCGCCGTTTATATCCACGTCTGCTTGCTTCCAGTCTTCTTTACTGCCTTGGTTGACATTATATTGCTCAATATAAACAAAATGGGGACCCACTAATGAAAACATTGCTCTTCTAGAGGTAAAAAAAAAACTCCACAAGGCACCTTTAGGAAAGCTCTTCCCGAGACAGACAACGTTATACGTAAGTGTTTTCACAGGCTGAACAATATTCATGACTGCTAAAGTGAGCTTTATCTGTTAAATTAGTGGAGTGGCCCTTGATTGTGGGATTTTGAGATTTCAAAAACACTATTCCAAGAAAACAAAGTTGGATGGGGGATTGCTGGTTCCGCCGTGCACTTTATAGCTTCCAGTACGATACCGGACTCGGACTCTGATCTCTTGACAGCTCTCATGACAGCTGGTTCTGCACATTCTTTATAATCTTTAACATGATAATTAAGTTGCAGAAAGGTAGGTGAAAGAACAAAAGGCTGCTCCAGGCCTCTGTAAATTGCAAATGCTCACTAAATCTTTTCGTTTGTTATCACGAAATTTGTTTTTTCCCCCCACCAAAATATACAGCAAACAGTAGGAATAGTGGATAGGGCTTTTTTTCATAACTTTTCTATCCACATGTCATCCTAGAACTACAGCAAAGATGATGTGCTTTTTACATCATCTTGGTATCCGGCCATCACACGGAGTGAAATGTCTTCAGCCAAACATGTAAGCTGAACTTGGATGTATTATTTACTTTATCGGCAGCATGAACCAGGACAACCTGACAGCCCATCAACATTTCTCAAAAGCAGAGGATGGACAGCGTCTCCAGCATAAGACACAGCCCAGTTTCATCGTTTTACAGAACTGCACTTCACCACACAGATGGGACACAAGGACCATATCCATATTCTGTTTCTGTGCTGTAAGTTTATCCTGCACAGTTTCTTGTAAATCATGCAGACAAACAGAAGCAGCACACGCAGAATCACCCAACTCACTGTACATCACTCTGTTCTTTTATATCATGCTATCAAAATGATTCTAATTATGTTGATGTAAATTAGGCTAAAGATTCTATTTTGTAACAACTGTGAGTGTGACTCAGCCAGTTCCATCCCAGAGTACTGGCGCGATCAGTTACATAATGTGGGTTTTCCTTTGGGTTTGTACAGGAAGCCTTCCAGGGCAGCAGTTCTCACCTGGTGTAATGAGCGATGCTTATGTAACCTAGACAAAACTCGCTGCTGCCTTGATATATAGCAGCAGATGTGGCCTGAAATTTTCTGTTGCTTTTTTTTTTTTTTCTTTTCACTTTTGAGTTGTGTGAGTTTTCATACCCTGTGGGCCCTTGAAACAATCTATCTACTTACTCTACCTCTAGATACATATCTATCTGTCTGTAGGTCTGTCTGTTAATTACATCATTTCTGTAATTTTATAAGAAATATTTATCAAAAGCCTTTCATCTTTTTTAGATTATTAAGTAATCGCATAATGGCTATAATGGACAGACTTATAAAGGGCTTTCAAATGATAATCTTAATTACTAATGGCCATCTGATTTGGCCAGAGTTAGTTGTGGTTTCTCGCAGGGGCCCATCCTTGGACCTTTTATATTCCACATCTACATTATTGTCTTCGTCACTGCATCTTCATCTGTGTTTCCACGTGGACAGTGGAGGTGCTGAGGCGGCTGCAGCGCAAATCCCCAGTGTATAATAAAAATGTTTGAACTTGTATATTGTTTCCCCGTTTTAACTGGGGTGTTTATGTGTGGTACACCTGTTATTTTGATAAGAAAGATAGATGTTTTATTTTGATTCTTTCTTAATCTGTTGGAAGTGTTTTGGAGCCGTACCAAGTGTCACTTGATCATCCTGTCAGACAGATCCCTGATGAGACAGAGCCGAGTTCAGTCCTGCCAGCTATAGCTAGAGGGGCATTCCAAAGTCTACCTTTTGAATTCTAGTGTCTATCTATGTAAGGTAACGTTAACATGGCACTGTATTTTTAATGACTTAATGACTCTAATTGTTAACCATTTGTACAATAGGCCATATTTCATTAATTTGTAGTGATTTGATTATAGCTCCTATTTATAAAAAAAAGATCCAGTAAGTAGGAGTTATAAAGGAGCTCGAAAGTGTGGCAGTTTTAATGATATTTATGTTTAAACATCCTCTAACCAACTCCCTAAAGAAAGAGAGAGAAATAGAAAGCGTGCACCTAAGGGTGAGCAAGGAGATGGAACGTGCATATATGAACAGAAGAACTGGAGAAAAACTGGCGGAGACTCCAGGAAGAAGTCAAGAAATAGTCTGGCTCATAACCTCCTGTAATATTACAGTGTGTTGTTTTTTTACACTTTTTTTTTTTTATTAAACAAAAAAGATATAATATGTTCATTTGTGAGCTTTAGAGGTGCTGGTAGACATATTTTGACTTTGGAGAGCCAGGCTAGCATTTATTTTTGTCCAAAAAGGTATGAATTTCCACGGAAATCCAGTTAAATCCAAACTCTACAGTACCACTCAAAGTGGAGTTTTATTTCAGGCAACCCCAAAAGAAATGACATAATGTTCATAGTTGTTGGTATAGTTTGTGCATTTCTGAACTACATGTGATCACACTGATCTCCACCCTCAGTTCCATCCATCTATTTATTAGTTACATTTTGAAAGTCAAACAAAGAAAAAGACCCAGCTTTGTTCCCGTCATGAGATACAACATCACAGCAAACTGAAAAAAATCAAGCTAATGACCAATGGTGCGTTGGTGTTGATCCACGATGTCCGTACATAATATGCGCACTGTAGGTCACCCATTTTGCAACTTTAAAGTGTCACTTTGAAATTCCACATGCTCACTGAGGTCTTCATGGGTTCACTCAGTTACATGTAACTGAGACCTGACCAGAAACCCAAGTCAGGCCAGGTTCAGATTTCATTCAGGGACTCAGGTCTGTGTGTCTCTCCATCAGCTCTGACCACGTGGTTCGTGGACCCGTGAAGACCTGTACTGTGAACAACTGCTGCTACCTGCGATCTATTAGTGAAAGGTACCCTGTGGAGTTTCTGACCACTAGTAGCGCTATAGAGCACCTTTTCGATGAGTGGGTCCACGTTTTGTTTGTTTTGTGCACTCACGTGTACGAGCATGGGCAAGCGCAGGAGGCAACACTCATTCCTGCCAGTGGATGCGTCAAGAAACGCAGCAATCGGCCAGCAAAGGCAGCAAAGACGAAGCAAACATGGATGTAAACAATGCAGGTTTCAAAATATTCCCAAAAAAAAAAAAAAAAAAAAAAAAAAACGGTTTTGCAGATGTTTGTTAGACCTCAAGGGTCAGAAACACTGAATGTATACACAACTTTTGTTTACAAGAAAACTCCACAGGGCACCTTTAATATTTTGATGATTTTTGCATCTTGAAATTGGATGATTGCTTTGACTGATTCATTGACTTTATGTGATCAATACTTTCCTTTCAACAATGGTAGTTTTAATCATCAACATGATTTCATGTGGCTTAAATCTTATTTTGAAATGAGTCCTTTAAATTATACTGTAGCGCTTTGCTGCTGCTGGCTAACATGAACATCAGTTTCACCTTGCTTTGCTCTGGTTAAATCGGACTCACTGTTTCATGTCCAGTTGACCGTTCACTGAGCCCCGTCCCCCTTTAGTCACCCGTTGCCATGCCTGTCAAGCTTTCTGTTCTCGCATGGCACAGAGCGGATGCTCCAGCCATGAACAGGTATCTTTCTAACACAATCTGTAAAAAAAAAAAGTGGTTAGCTAATGACACGCCCCTCGGCTAGGTTAACACTAGGTTACTTCTGTAGGTAGAAAGTTAAGCTAGTTAGCTGGGCATGCTAACGATTGCAGTTTACGCTACAGCAGATAAACACAATTGAATCCATTCCTTACACTTTTCTATTGTGCTCTTGTGTTTTTTGGTTTTGTCAAGGTGATAAAAAGAAGAGTATCTGTTACTACAGCTCTTCAACATGTGGACAAATTCAAAACTTGACAGGCCTGCTGTGCCTCGTTATGGTTGCTAAGCTCTGACTGGACAATCGCTGCTCGGGCAACCGTTCAATTTGGCCAGGAGAGGCTTTGCAGAATTAGTCCTTTAGTATAAACAATTTTGATTGAACATTTTTGGTGAGTGTGCTAGCTTGCTGTAGTTGCAGAGGGGAGGGCTCCCTTTGATGTTGCTGTGCAAAGCAGGAACCTGATGCGAGCTGAATTCTGTCACCACTTTTTAATAAAATACCTTGAAGACAAGTGAACTTTTGTAAAATCATGCAAAATGAGTGACCTATCTCTATCCAGTCTCCAGTGACTCCATCTGTTCAGGTCTGTAAAATGTCAGAGTTGCAGTCTCTCCTTCTGTTTCTCCCCCCTTCAGCTATGTAACCTAATTCACACATTTCACATTCTCTTTGAAAATTACAGTCTTTAGTTACTATTTGATATCAGAAGCAGCAGATTTTTATACCACAGCTGAGTGTTTCTTTGTTGCCGGGGGTTCAGGCCATCAATGGAAATGTAAGAATTCCTCCAGTCAGTGGATGATTTTCATAACTGCCTTCTGGAGCCACGATTTGAATGTGGACAAGCGACGATCACAGGCAAACAGCGTACTGTAGACTTTAGATAACATCCATCCCTCTGAAAACCAGCCAAAGAAAATGATTGAGAGTCTTTACATCTCCAGTCCTTGTGAGTTAATACAACAAATAAAAACACGGTACAGTGTAGACATCAGAGTCCTTATGCTCGATTTCACATTGTGGACTCAAAGTCTGGTCTGTGCCCTCGCTGTGCTGGCCCACACAAGTTGTGATGAGATTGTAGATTTGAAGGAGACTAGCACAGAAGATTGTTTGGAGTTCGGTCAGTTGAGCTTAGCTGAGATCAGTTTAGTTAAGCTGTCCGTTCATTTCAGGTCAATCAGCAGGCTCGGTTGTTCTCGGGTTGGTTCAGTTCGTTTTGGCAGTGTGAAATAGACTTGAATGAATCCTGCCTCTGCTCTCGTGGTGCTGCAGCTTGACATCTTTTTATCTTCTACTTCAGGAGCCACTGATTCACTGAGGAAGAGAAGCGAAGGAGGAAAGGAGATAATTAGTACAGAAAGGATAAGCAGTGTGGAATAAAACAGAACAAAGGGATGCCTCAGGTTTCAAAAGTTGTGAAGAGAAAGACAAAGCGAGAAACAGAATGTGTGCATGAGAAAAGATAATGAGAGACAAAGTTTTGGGAGAAAAAAGACTAAAACTGTGTCCCAACTGAATACTATTTACTAACTCTAAGCAGGATATGAGTATGTAGTGCGTTCATGGTAGAAAAGTGATGAAATTATGTTAACCTCAACCAGTCAGTGCACAGGCTAAACACCATCCATTTTTGAGTGTGCTGTTGATAGACCCTATATTCCCACAATGCAATGCACTAAAAAAACACTGCTTTCTCTTCGTGAACTTTAATGCCATGCTAAAGTCGCAGTTGGATTGTTGCACATATTGCATAATTTCCTGCTGGTATAGAAGTATGTAGATTTTTTTGGATACTAACAGTGAAAATTGAATACTATGAAGATTAGGACTGTATAGAATTAGCATGTTTGTATGGATTTGGCCGACAGGTCCAGGAAATCCTTGATTTTGTTAAGTTTTCAAGTTTGATGTTGGCAGTAGCTTTCCAAAGTTGCTGTTAGATTTCTGTAAGTTAAGTCAAGTCATTGTTACTCATATGGCCCAAAATCACAAACCACAAATTTGCCTCCAGGGGTTTTTACAATCTGCACAGCATACAACACCCTCTATCCTCAGATCCTTAATTCAGATGTGAAAAAAATGGGAAAATGGAAGAAACCTCAGGAAGAGCAACAGAGGAGGGATCCGTCATGTGTCACGGCCCAAAGAACCCGCTGCTAACAATGTACCTAATAGAGAAAACAAGAAACAACTAGAGGGACTGGAAGTACAGAGTGGAAATCAATGGGTACGAGTAAGAGAAGAATAAACTAAAATAGAGAAGAGGAGAAATTCAGAGTGAATAAGCCTGTGAAGGAGCGAGAGAGAGATATAAAAAATAACTGCTGCCAAAAGAGAAATCCATTTGCTTATTTCCCACCAGGATCCTCAGCGAGTGTCTCCCTGCTTTCTGTCTCCCTCCATCTTCTCTCCCTCTCTCCTTCACCGTGGTCTTTAAGAGGCACTTCCCTCCTCTGTACCTGGGTGCTTCCAAACTTTGGCTCTGCATCAGTCATAATTTTATCTCAGCTCTCTGGCCTGCTGTTTCATCATCTGCCGTCATCACTTCCATTGAGAATGCAGTAATGTTCGACTGCTTTGCCTGCAAGTGAGTGTTAGCAACTGAACTGCCAGTACAGCTCAGGGCTACTGTAGGTTATTTCAGTGTTTGCAGTGTTCACAATGCAGATGGTTCCAATTAACCTTAGGCAAAATGTATAAGAACCGAGCGCTAGACAGGCTTTGTAATGTTCCCTTTGTGTCCAAGAAAAGATGTGCAACTCCACAAGGCTCATACACAAGTTATGATCCAACTGCCAAGTGGGATTAGTCCAGCTGTAGCTCTATGATAGGTCCCGTTGTTTAGGAATATGTTTTCTATGTCTGTATGTACTGAGCTATCATCTACATTTGCTGATGATTCAGCGGCTAACATCAGAGAGAAAGTCAAGTTGCCTAACATTACTATATCTTCCCCAGAAGAGATGAAGGCAGCTGATTAGAACCAAGATCACTTCGAAATGAGCTTGATATGTCCCAGTCTGGGACATATCAAGCTTATTTAAGTCTGGACAGTTTAAGAGACTTTATTCCTTACAATAAACTGCTGACTCCTATGATCTTAATAAAGTCCACTAGTTGGCTGGAGCAGGTTACAGTGTTGTAGAGGTTTAGCCTTTGTTGGTGGGTCCAGTTTTGTCTGCATGGAGCACTTTTATTGTTGATGTTTGGGGAGAGGTTTTTGTTTGTCTCTGTAACTTTTACTTGAGTACTGAACGTAAGTATAACTATAACTAAGTTATTTGTACTTGAGTTTTTCCATTTTATGCAAATGTATGCTTCAATATTGTAGACTACGTTTTACTTTATCTGACAGCTTTAATTACTGGTTACTTGAGCTTTTACATACAAAACCTATAATGAGCTTATAAAACATTGATTTTACAGTAAATTACTCTTTTCAACAATATATAAAATCGTGGCTCCACCTCGACTTGCAAGTTATGGGCAAAAAAACATCCTTATGTTGTTATTTATTGACAGTTATACACTCAAACACTCTGCTAATCTGTCAGAACTTAATTGACAGTGGCAACGTAAGCAAAAACACCCACATCTAAATGGACTGTACAGTCTACACAGCGCCTTTCCCAACTATTCAAAGCACTTCAACTACATATCACATTCACACTAAGTGCTCATCAGTCCAAAGTAACTAATCATTCATACACACTCAGGGGTTCAGTGTCCAAAGACACTTTGACAGGTGGGCTGGGGGAAGCCGGGATCAAACCGCCAACCTTCCAATTGGTGGACGACCCGCTCTACCACTAAGCCACAGTCTGTCATCTGTCATCACATTTGGAGACGTGTGACTCTCTCTGATCAGCAGACTACTTTGTTCTTCATGTAAAGCAGTATTGATACTGCTGATACTGATTATCCTGAAATAAAATAAATTCTCTAAACATCAGCTTTTTTCCCAAATGAGCCACCCACCCATTTCAAACCAGTGAAGAAGAGCTCAGACAGTACAGAAAAAAAAAAACATACAGAAAATCTCACACGTGAAATAACAAAAACAGTTCGAACTTGCCGAAGATGTTGTGTTCATGCAGGACTCCACTGCTCAGATGCTGATTTAGAAAACATGTTTTCAGGGCCTTTGAATGTTAACACATCAGTAATACGATTCGCATAATATAATATGTAATAATAAAACACTGACCATGGGTGCTTTTTACTTTTGATCATTTAAGCAAATTTTGCCGATAATACTTGTGCACTATTATTTAAGTAAAGTTTTAAAATGCAAGACTTTTATTCAAGGGTAACCCTGTGGAGGTTTCTTGTAAACAGAATTTGACAAATAAATCTTATCTCTAGGTCCACTTACTAGCTTTTTCCTGAGCTTTAAATCGCATCTCACGATCTTCCTCAGTGGATGAAATTTGCTCAGATATTTTTGTTCTTTTGGTTAAACTACTGTTTCCAACGTCAAGAATTAACTTATAAGAGTACTCCACAGATTTAGCATTGCACTCTTTTTACATTGTCGGACTCCCAGTGGACAGTTTTTTAAAAAAAGGATCAAAACTGATGCAGCAGAACAGCCCGGTCTCATTCCCAGGACGCCACGTTACTCCACATAACTTCCTAACTACCTAACATAGACTGTGTATATAGATGGACGACGCGTCTCCACTTCCTCCCCATAGTCTGTAATGAAGCCAAAATATCCCAGATACCTAGGATCTTGCAGCCATCTTGTGCTTTTGACGTCATTTGGAGCCAGAGTCTGGGCAGTAGTGATCAGAGTTGGAGCCGCGGTATCGAGGTCCCGCCCATACACCCGGCCGACTCAATCGCGAGCAGAGCTCAGCTGTCAATCGTGATGTGAAACCCAGTTTTTATAGCATCAAATAACTAACTAAAGAAAAACGAACACTGAAACATTCATCAGCACGATAAGAACTACCTAAACTGACAGAAAAAAATCTTTGGGAAAAATGTATTTGACGTGTACTTTTTTTACTTTTACTACGTATTTAGTTTGGACCATGTCCCATGGAGGGGACGGGGTTTATGACCTACACTACAGCCAGCCAGTAGGGGGCGTCCATCTTTATATACAGTCTATGCCACCTAACCAACCGCTAAAGGGCACCTTGTGCGTCTGTAGGAGACGCAGAGGGGCATTGACAAAACGAACCAGATATACTTTTTATAACTGTGGCATTGACAGGCAGATCTGTTAGCAGACCAGAGAATTCAGTTTTAAAGAGCCTTGAACACAAAAACACATGATGATTACTGTCACATCTCACATTAAATAATCTAATAATACTGCAACCCTGCTGTTATTTAATTTATTTATTTTATTTGTAAGAGATCATCATTATTATTATTATTGTTGTTGTTGTTATTTTATATATTATTCTCCCCTTCTCTGCCCAAAGACTTTTAATGTCAGAGAGTCAGCTTGGACAGAGAGAGGAAGAGGTGCAGAGACAGTGGATGATGACGCAGAGAATCAGACAGATTAAATGTGCATTTAAGAATAGATGGACTGCTCTGGACTGCAGGAAATGATAACAATTGACTTTATGGGAAAATAGGGCTAATTTAAGACATTTACTTTAGAATGGGTATGCTGCCGTAGCCAGAACCTGCGATAAAACTGAACATTTTGATTCATTTCATTTTCTGCCTGTGTTCTTTTCATAAAGTCTAATACTGTTGGCTCACAGTGGTTTCAGACATTTCTACGACACTGTGTTCTCTCTGCTCTTTGACCGTGAATACAGAAACTCCTGCTGGGGCTCTGTATTGTAACAAGTCATTATCAAAGGGAAGCAGAGGCCGCGGAATCCATTTGATGTTGTGGAGAGCACACTAGGCTTGGCTGGATCGATAACAAAGATATTTGGAGAACACAGAGCACTGAGAGGATACGAGGACCCCCACACACTCTGTGTAACGCTTCCATGTTTGTTGTCTGTGTGTGTGTGTGTGTGTGTGTGTGATGTACCAGCTTTCTCTTTGACGCCAACCACCTCACCTATGCACTCCCAGTTTTAAATCCGTACAAATAGACAATACACTCCCACACATATACATCTTTTTATTTTCATATGTGTCTCACCCTTCGTTTGCTCACAGGAGATCTCCCTCTCTGTTTCATTCTCTATTTTTGCATTCTCAAGACACCGCTGACATGGAGCCATGCTCAGCCAACCATCCTTCCCCGCTCCAGGCAACTTTAATGATCAGCTGTATACTTATAAGGACCTTCCACTGATTTCTCTCTGTCGCTCACTACAAACCTAAGCCTATTTCAGATTCAGACCTTAAGGATTACACATAAATATTTATTTATCTATATAATATATAATAATATTATTTATAATAATAACAATAATATTTTATTTATCTTGTCCTCAGTTATCACATTTAATGGGACTCGCCATTGTAATTAATGCACACCCTCCTGTCTTCTGATGGCAGTGAAAGGCAACATAAAAGTCTAAGTGCAGAATGAGTTCTGCTCATTTCCTGCATTTCCTCTCTGTTTTACATCACTGGTGTTTTTAACCTTTTAATACATTAGGAGATATTTGCTCTTGTCACAGTGGTATATATTTCAATTCAATACTTTCACATGTAGTTTTTGAGCATTACATCAAAGAAGAAGATCCATTTTCTGATGCATAAACAGCATAAACTTTATTTTCAGTTTTATCTAACAGACTTTAGCTGACAGACTTTGGTTTGTCTGGATTTGATTGTGTGAATATTTGCACTATTTGCAATATTTGTCATACAGTGCTTATAGAAAGGTTTTTTTTTTGCCTTACAACATTTAATTAAAGCAGACTTAATGTGGCTTTTTTGACATTGATCAACAGAAAAATGCCCTTTCATGTCAAAGACACACGTAAACCATCACTGGTGCAGTCACGTAATTAATTAAATGGAGATCACCTGTATGTAGTCAAGGGGTTGAAATGTATTATAGTTAATACTTATCATACATGTATTTTGTATTTTATATTTGTAATTACGAACAAATTACAGTTTTTTGTGAGTTTTTAAACCTGATTCAGATATTTAAATTCTGCAATTTGACTAAAATCTTGGCTATGGGCCTGGTTAGCACATCAGGTATTGTTGGAAATGTGCAAATTTGAGAAGTACGCTGTATTTAGACAGACATTATCATTATGTGAAAAAAATGTAGCCCTCATTCATATCAAAGGGACCACTTTATCCCATTGAAATGAAATGAGCAGGCATGATGATTAGTTAGAATCCAGATGATTCTAACGTTGGTTAATTCTACTGTTTACCTTGAGACTGTTGCAATGCAGGATAAAATACTTTTAACTTTCCAGAGTTGTAAAATCCAGTTTCATAGTAAAAAAAAAAAAAAAAAAAAGCAAAATCATACTTGGCATTCATATCTGACAGAATAGAATATTTTATTTATTCATGCAGAAACAACACCGCTACTCCCTTCCCGTCTCTCTCCCCTCCTCCATGTTACCTCTGTACTGTGGGCGAAGGGCGCGGTTGTTGGGGCAGTCGCGGCCCTGCTTGCTGAAGTTGATATTGGTTCGGATGCAGCGCTGCAGCAGAGGCTGGGTGGGCCGGGTGTTGTCACTCATACTTAGGAAGATCTTGTAGGGCTCGTTCTGGCTGAGGAGGCGCAGGGAGTGCATCTGTGGAGGATAAGTGGGGTGGTAAAGGAGAACGGGTTGAGGATGAGATTGGTAGACTTTATATGACTTGAGTTTGTGCGGTTTAATTCACATTCACATAAACACAATTCGATTCAGCTCAGTTCAGTTAGGTCAGTTGGTTACCTCCCCCAAGCCCGAGTGTCGAAGTCATTAAAGTGAATTGTATAGTTCCTCTAATGGCCACTGGATGCTGTATCCAGGGAGTGTGGCAAAAAGGGAAGTCTCAACTTCCCCTTTGAAATACAAATCAAATCAATACTTTATTTGCAGCGAGGCACAGTCTTTATTACTTTACTTTTTTTGCATATTTTTGGCATTGTTGGCAAATATCCCCACTTCTCCCAACTGACCATTTGCTAAGCCTCGCCAACTTTAGTTATTGTTGTAATGCCTGTTAAGCCATCCGTTCAAGCACAGCACATATGCAGTTTACAATGATAACGGTGGCAGATTTACCACTCAAAATTCTTAGTAATGTTTGAGACAATGGATTGTTGATTTCAGACAGTGGCAGACAAAAGCAGCTTCTCATTACTAGCTGATGATTGACAATTACGTCGACTGAAATGACAACTGTTGCCGGTCCAACTATTATGAGTATGATAAGGAAAAAAAATTTAAGATTGGACTGTTATTAACATAACCCTTTTTAGCTAAGCACATAGTTGAACAAGCAAAACAGAGGTTAGATTTATGCAGATATACAGTAGATTACTAACTAACCAATGTTTTTGGGTAACTTTACACTATCCCTGGAGTTTTGCTGAAGTGTAAACTTATCCCAAATCAAATATAGACAGAAAGAGCTGCACCTAAATTCTGATCAAATCTAGTCTATTGTGAATGGGGCTTTTTTAATGTAGCCTTTAACCACACAAAATGTATTAAGCTAATGACTTGCTCCTTGGCCTCAGAATTAGTTGTGTCCTGAGTGTTAACGCTGGGTTAGTGTAGGTAGTAAGCTAGTTAGCTGGACATGCTAACATTTGAAACTTCCATTAGAGCAGATGAACACACTGTTTATTAATTAACCTTTGTGTCCAGGGGGCACCCTAATTAGATCCCAGACCACCTCAACTGGCTCCTTTCAATGTGAAGGATATCAGAGCTGATGACCACAGGTGAGGGTTGGAACATATATTGACTGAAGAGCTTGGCCTTCATGCTCATGACATCCTTATACAACGGCAACGTTACTGCAGATGCTGCACCGATCTGACTGTGGATCTCACTCTTACCCTCACCTGTGAGCAAGACTCTGATATACTCCTTGACTTGAGGTAGCAACTCATTCCCAACCTGAAGGGGGTACTGCACCGTTTTCCTTCAGAGTACCATGGCTTTAGACTTGCTGACTCTTATCCCAGCTAATTTATATTTGGCTGCAAAGTATCCCAGTGCATGATGGAGGTCACGGACTGATGAAGCCAGCAGAGTTGCATCATCCGCAAAAAGCAGAGTTGCAATCCTGATGCCACCAAACTAGGCTCTATGAAAATCACAGACAATGCCTGTTAGCTAGAGCAACAATAATGTCAAAGTAATTTTCAATGAATACACAGAAACTATATTTATTTTTCATTTTATTTAGCTTCAAGACTACACATGCTACCTACGGGTACCTTGTCAGCTTTGTGGCTCCGAACTGTAGTTGGGAGACCGCTAGTTTTTTAGGCTAGTTCAATTTGCTTCAACTATTGTGTAAAGTGCCATATACTAGTGTGCAATGTTCACAGCCAGAAACAGGTAGTTTGTTTGAAATGCAATTGTTTCTTTTTTTCTTTTAAAATGTGTTGAAAATGGCAAACATTACAAATCTTCAGTAATTCTTGTGTGGAATTAAAATAGTTTTGTGCCAAATTATGATTATAGCATATATTTATTATTAACAAAAAACTACTGATTCTGATACAGGTCATTTTTTAACTAGTTGTGGAAGAGTGTGGGTTCTAATGACCTAGCATCTAAGGGTTAACAGAGTACTCTGCAGATTTAGCATTGCACTCCTATAACATTGTCGAACTCACGATAGACAGTTAAAAAAGCGATTAAAATCATTGCAGAAGAACCAACAATATCGTCTTTTTCATTCTTCTTCCTTGTCAAAACCAGACGCTTCAGGCAATTTATCAAACTTCACACAGACCCCTTTTGAGAAACGAAAGGCTTTAAGAAACCTTTTTCACATATGCAGTAGTACTCTGAAGACCTGTAAACAGATTTGTGAAATCAGTGAAGTTCCCCTTTAACAAATTAAAACCTATATGTATCACTAAAGTCAGTGAAGAAGGAGAGAGGAGAGAAGAAAGAGGGATGAAGATATGGACAGTGAAAGGGAGGAAGGATAAAAGTCCAAGAAAGTAAGAGGGTGGAGCAAAAACTATAATGAAAAAAACCCCCAGATAAAATAGAAAAGTAAAAGAGGGATAAAAGATAAACTTTGGAAGCATTAAGGGGACTATATTAAAATGATAATATAATGAAATGATGGTGGGGACAGAATAGGCGTGAAGTGGGAGAGGAGCGAGAGGGAGGTCAGGCATCAGTCAGTGCCCATCTGAGCGGGCAAAAAAACACCTCGGTAACGTTACTGTATTCCCTGTCGTCACACTGGCCTCCGTCGGTCTTGGAGGCTGTGTTCACTGGGAGGCTGCTGAGCCTGATTCGGTTACCCACTCAGTTTGCTCCAGTTCTGGAGCAGATTTCGGCGCCACTCCATGCCAGCATTCCCTGGTGGGTCCCCCCCGCTCCTCCTCCTGGTGGTCCAAAGCTCCTATGCTAGTAGTGTAAACAACACACACCACCGGTGCTCCAAGCTCCCTGCCTGGGCAGAGTCCGCCCAGGTCGGTAGGTAGAACTGGTAAATGTTAATGAACAAAGTCACTGAATGAGGAAGTGACGTCCTAACTGAAGACCCACCTTGATGAGAGGACTGACATATTTCTTTTCAAATGTTGACCCCAAAAGAACATGGTGACATGTAAACGTAAATGAAAGACTGGGGTGCTGTTTCACTTATTGCATTTCAATACTGCCCACTGTACAGCAGGGTACGACTTTGAAAATTAAATGTAAAACAGATTTTCCATTTTCATTTTAATATGGTCATAAAACACCCATACCAGTATGTTCAATTTATTTATATAGCACCAATTCATAACAGAAGTTATCTCATTGGACTTGTTCTATAGAGCAGGTCTAGACCGTACTCTTTATAATATTTATGTGGAAATGGAAATGAAAATTAGATTATTGCATTTTCATTTTTACTCAAATAACACATACATATGTGGAAAATTATAATGCTATTGCGGAATTACATTTTCATTTCCAAGTTTACATTATCATTTTAATATAGTCCCCTTAATGCTTCCATAAGAAATGGCAAGAAAATGGAATGAAGAAGAAATAGGAAGAGAGATTAGAGAGGGTTGACAGACAAGTGAGAACAAAGGATGGGGGTGTTAGCAGGAGTAAATAAAGTGAGAGTACATGGCAGATGGTGTGTGGGAGTTGATTACATTGATGCATGCAGGTGAGTGCTGAGCTGGATTGTAATGTGTTGCACTTTGACGTTGAGCTTCTTGATTTGAAGAGCTGGGGTTTGAATCTGATCTATCCAGCTTCTCTTCAGTGACACAAAAAGGCTTTCTGGTCAGAACCCAGCTACAACATGAAATGTAGATTTATGACTGTCACTGTAACTGCATGCAGATGATGATATGTTTTACATCACCTACTAAATCTACTCCATTCATACTGTTTAAAAAAGATACAGATGAAGAAGGAGAAAGTTTTAATTTAGATCTTGGGACTATCTGAGAGGCAAAAGTGGGTGCAATTTAACATTTGGATGGTTCTGTGTCCTCTGTATATATGCACTGCATTTCATTACATTACTGTTTAAACACAGCTTCTTTTCTCTAAACCACTTAGGGAAAAGTAGATGCTTTCAGTTACAGGTTATGAAGTCATAATTTGCAATTCAAAGCTGTTTGCGCCCTGTGCAAGGATATTAGAAATTACATTTCTTTCCCAATCAACAGAATGCGTGTCATTTTTCCCATGTCACATTTACTTATCCTACACTCACGGACCTGCATCTGTGTCACGTAGACAGGCTTGTTAATGAGTATCCACGTGGACGTCTCATAGCAGGGAGGGATGGTGATGGAGCCCTCGTAGGTGATGTAACGCGTGGTGTCAGGGTAAAGGTCAGCTATGTTCAGGCCCATCAATAAGAATGCATCATCTAGAGAGAGAGAAGAAGAGAGAGAGTGTTAAGGTGTGATGTGTGAAAGTGCGTTATATTCAGACCCATTAACAGGAACGCACTGTCAAAGGAAAAAATAGGAGCAATGAATACGTGTATGTGCGTGTGTTTTATGTAAAGCACTGCATCAGGTTATGAATCTATGTTTGGACCAATTAATAGGAATGATTTGCCTGAGAAAAAACATAAACGTTGGAGCAGAGAGAGTGTGTGTGTTCCCACAATCACATCATGGGGACTCACATCCCATTTATGAACAAACTGCTGGTTTCCACAGGCTGAACCGTTCAATTTTAGGGTTAAGACTTGCTTTTTGGTTTAGCTTAGTGTACGGCTCCAGAGAATTCATATAAGTCAATGTAATATAAGTGACAAAAACAAGTTTTTGTGTGCATGTGTGTGTGTGTGAATGTGTGTGGTTGAATAGCTCTGCTATGTTTAGCCCCATTAACAGGAAGGAATTCTCCAGAGGGCCAGACATCTTCGCAGCAGAGGTTGGAAAACAGATTTTGGCAATGTAGCACTGATTTGTTTGAAATTAAGAATGCATTCTTGCTGAAGGAAACCACCGGCATGTGGTTGTGTATGAGTGTTTTTGTGTTACAGTATGTAGAGCACAGTGTACCATAGATCTCCGATTATCGGGAATGAACTGTTTACCAGAGAAAGAAGAAATTAGTGTGTTTTAGACCTCAAACGTTTTTAGCAATGTTAGTGGTGTGGCTCTAGAGATGGCAGTGTTGGTCCACCACTTTGGTTCAGACTGAAATATAACTAGTTTCACGATTATGGATTGCCATACAATTTTGTACAGAAATTCATGGTCCCTGGAGGATGACTCCTACTGACTTTGCTTTTCCTCTAGTGCCACCATGAGGTTGACATTTGTGGTTTTGAGTGAAATGTCTATTGGATCGATTGCCAGGTCAAAATTTCAAATTGTCCAATATGTTGGTTTATGACGAAATATCTGCAAAACTAATGACATTCCCATCAGCCTCAGCTGTACTGTGTTTAGTGCTAATTAGAAAATGTCAGCATGCTAACACGCGAAACTAAGATGTCGAACATGGTAAACACTATACCTGCTCAACATCAGCATGTTAGCATGTGTCATTGCAGCCATCTGAAGGCAGCAGGATAGATATGTTGATAATCTGCCACGTCAGAGCGCTGTGCCATTACACACAACTGTTATCTATGTTTACCTTCATTAAATCACATGCAAATGACACCACCCTGCTACAAAATAACCACACACACATTATAACTCGGTATTCTGCATGTGTATGCAGGAGACATCAGATTACTGGGGCTCATTAATCCTCTTCATTTATCCACAGCCTCCTTTCCAACTTTTAAAAAGAAAAAAAATCAGCGTTTCATGTTTTATTCTTGAAATACATTACGAAGGAAATGCTGATCTCACTTACTGTCATTTACAACATGAAATACAGTAGAATTATAAATAAATAAAAAAGCGTCTGATTGGTGTGATCATATAAATGGCTTCACCAAACTATTTCTTTTCATTTCTATCATCATTGTACTAATTAACTGTTTAAATACCCACACCATCTGCAGATTTGTGGTGCTGGGTGTTCACGTCGCGCTGCGCCACACCATCCAGACAACAACATGACTTCCTGAAGAAGCTCTCTCTATTTGTTGAGATATTGCTGTCATGCTCCACTCTGATTGGCTTAGCTGTGTCAGCGCTATGAGACCAGTGATGTGACCGGCTGAGAGTGTATTTATTAATCACCACACCCTCCGATGTATATTCCACTTTCTCTAGCCCCTTTACACTACTGCACCTACATGAACCAAAATAGCAGGTGGAGACATTTACACAGTCCGTGGGCCTGACCACTTCACACTAGTCATTGCCCTTGCGCAATTAAAATAGGGCTCTGTATGTCAGATTAGGTTACAGTATACAAAGACACATGGAAATTGTTTAAGAATGCCCTATCTCGAAAGAAATCTTAAGAAATTCCTGTATCCAAACATCCACACCAAAAATGATTCACCTGATAATTGGCTCATGGTCTAACTTTCCACCAAACTTTGGTAAAATTCAAATATGTTAACAAGTTTTTCAGATACCCCGCAAACAAACAAACATTTGGGACTGAAAACATAACCTCCTTTGATGGAGGGAAATGATCAAATTTGTGATTCATCACGAAGTGCAACAGAATTCAAATCACAAGAGAGCATTTGGAAGAATATTGACGCACATGCAAGGAGATGAAGTAAGAAAGAGTAACGGAAATTTTATTATAGAGAGGTGTGACAGCCAATGAAGAGCCTGTTTGACACCAAGGGCTTTTTGGACAAAGAAGATAGTATACTGGTCAGACCTTCTATAATCATCTCATATTATGTGGCAGTGTAATAGGTTTTTTACAGCAGAACAAAATACAGCCCTGTGGATGTTCAAAGTAAAATTAGCTTCTCTAGGGACATAACACAGGTGAGGACAGCGTGTATGTGTGTGTGTGTGTGTCTCTGTCTGTCTGTCTGTGTGTGTGTGAGAGAGAGAGAGAGAGAGAGAGAGAGAGAGAGAGAGAGAAAGAGAGTCTGTGTGCCTTACGTCTGTAGTTGATTCTGGTGATGGTGTCTCTATTGAGCATGCGGTTGAGGAAGGAGTTGGAGTTTTCAGAGAGCTGAGAGATGACAAAGAGAGAGGGGGATTAAATATTCATCACAAACCACAGTACAGCACAGACACACACATCACATACACACACACATACAGTAAAACATGTACTGGCCTAAGGACTGAAACTAACAATTTTTTTCCTGTACTGCAATCCTTTCATTAGT
This sequence comes from Siniperca chuatsi, assembly GCF_020085105.1. Lineage (NCBI taxonomy): Eukaryota > Metazoa > Chordata > Actinopteri > Centrarchiformes > Sinipercidae > Siniperca > Siniperca chuatsi. The sequence goes on from NC_058062.1 coordinate 20,719,547, forward strand.
ATAATGACAATCCATAATCCACAACTGAGAAGTTATGCATGTTATGAGTGAGTTCATCAAACTATTCGATAAGCTCTTTTACAGATTAATTTCTTTCTCGATTGGTTCTTCATTGTGTTTCCCAGAAGGACATGCTGACCTTAATGAAGATGGAGACCACAGCAATGCCATGAGGGCTCTTAGCTGCCTCAGTGTAGTTGGCATACAGATCCTGGTTATAATGGATCAGCTGGACCTGAAAGAGGAACACAATGACACAGAGCATTACAAGCTAAACTCGAGTAACTCCAGCAGAACTGCAACAACTGTCCATCACGACAGCCCACAGTTTCAAGATTTGCTGCGCCACCCAAAGAAACTAACAAAAAATGATTTCATGACATTGGTTCATTGATCGCCAATATCGTTGATTCATCATTCAATCATTGATTAACTGGATTTGTTTCAGCATAAAGGTCTGGTCACTCCAGAAAGTGGCACAGCAAAATTAATCCATGCATCTTATATGCTAATATGTGGGTTTAGATGTTTGGTGATGTAGTGACTGCACTAGCTGTTAGCGAGTGCTATTCAGTTACAACATGGCTGCTTGTTAATTGATAGCGCATCATTCTGCTGCCAGTGTGGGTGTTCTCTCCCTATTAGGGTCAACTGCATTTTGGATTGGGTCTGATCATATCTGGGTCTATTTCAGATCAGGTCTGACTGTGCTCGGGTCCCCGTCGGATCAGGTCTCTCTTTTTGGAAATTAATTTATGCACATCGGGTCCGGGGAGGCTCTCCACGGGTTTGTGAAGACAACTCCACTGTTTTCTGGAAGTGGAGTGTTGAGCCCAGCTGCATTGTTACAGTTCGTTGGCTGGAAAAGGTCTAGTGAATTTTGACTCAACCAATGAGACTACTTCTTTCTCCAGAACATCTCTGACAGATTTAGAACCACAAACCCAATCTGCATAACAAGAGGGAGAAGCATCTCTGAAGTTTACAGCTTCCTTTTAACATCTCTGCGAGTCTCTCTGGACAGAGTGGATTTACTAAACAAAGGCAACATTGTGATCACTGACTAGTTAAAGACAGAGAAGCTTAGGGAATCTCCACAAAGACATGAAAACACTCGCTTTTCCAATTTTGATAACCCGGTTTGAATTAATTTCAAGGTGGATAACAAGCTTTGAGATGAGCTTTGAGAACAAGATCGCTCACATGTGAAAAGTTTTCCTCCTAATGAGAGATGACTGTTTCAGAATAACTTATTCTGTGTGGGTGTTGTGTGTGCATTTTTCTGTTTTATCCGTGTGTGTTCTGAATTGCACGTGTGTGTTTATGTGAGATAACATAATCATGTAGTCATTAATCATATTAAGCTTGCCAATGTCTCTGTCAGCTATCAGGAATTATCTTATCAGCCTGTTAATATTCACTGCTCTGTTTCCTATGTAGATGTGTTCATATGTGTGTGTGTGTGTGTGTGTGTGTGTGTGTGTGTGTATCCATGTACACACGTGTCCTACAAATATTGTGTTTTCAATCCAGTGTGTGTCATCTCTGTCTTGTCTCTTACCTCTCCAGGAAAGCCCTGTCCATTGAGGAGGTGCTCTGAACCCTGGGAGTCTTCGCTCCCAAAATGGAGGCGGACCTCCTCCAGCCTGTAGCTGTAACCCAGTGGGCCCCCCGAGATGTTCACCAGGTGGGCTTTGTCTGGCCGCAGGGACACGTGCTTCCCTGTGTTGTACATGGTGCCGCCCATCTACAGAGAAACAGACATGGAAAGATGGGCGTCAATGATATGATGGATGTAATTTTACTACTACTCCTAATACAACTGCAACAGATAACATAAGACATCTGCCTTATATGTAGTATCTGGTACACTTTGATGGTAAATGGTGATTTTCATACAGGCTAACGTTACTAATATCCAGAACGAGGGGGTTTCTGTGCTCTAAACGTGAGCAGGCAAACAGCGGGAATTTCATACATGCTAAAGGTACTTTTTTAAAAATGCTAACGTTGCCTGTGTGAGGAGGGTGTCTGTGCTCTTAATCTGTGCTGCCCATTGATGGAAAACAATAAAAAACAAAAAACCGTTACACAAAACATGCTGAATATAAAGGAGAGAAAACACTATTATTTTTACAGGTCCAATCTGAAACAGACAAGTGGAAAACCTACCCGAACCGGACTTGAATAAATCAGTTTTCAAAAGAAGAGACCAGATGATAATTAAATCTCATCCAAAATATTGTCAAAAACTGGGTAAAACTTGGGTTAAAATTGATTGCAATTTCCCTTTCAGGTCTTAAAGGTGGGGTATGCGATTCTGGAGAAATCCAATACCATAACAAATACCATGATATAGAGCGAACAACGACACAGCAAGTGATGTAACTAACGTTAGCTAGGTTGTGGGTTAGCAAACTGCCCCTACAGTTGCTGCTGCTAAGCTAACAGCTCGGGTTTCCCAGAGCCAGCAAACCAGCTCCAGACAGCGATACACACAACTCTCCTGCTACTATAGCTAACATCACAACAGCATAGCTTACCAAACTAGAAAGTAAGCTTAATGTCCATGGGCAAGTCATTTAATGTTACCTGACAAACAAATCAACTCTAGAATGGCTGAAATAGTGTTGTGAGGCCCGATGCGAGCCACTTTATTTATTTCTCATTTACAGACATTTACAGTTTGTTTGTTTTCAGTGCACCCACAGAACGGACAGCTAGCGGACCGTGAGGAGATATTCACTGAATTTGACAAAAAGACGTGTATTGGATTAGAATTGTATACCCCAGCTTTAAGTGAAATCTCAAAGTCAAAGTAAGTCAAGTCTCCCATCAGTCCAAGTCAGGTCTCAAGTCCTTATTTTCCTGACTCCAGTCCAAGTCACAAACCTCAAGTCAGGTACCTATGCTTGAGATGCCTGCTCCTTTTGAAGGAACACATTCTGCCTTCAATGACCTCCTGACCAATTAGCTTGTTGAATCTGATCAGTTGTGACATGTGAACATCCTCTTTGGGGCCTAAACCATAGCCACTGTTTACCATATTAAAAAACAGTTGAAAACATGGCAAGAGCATCAACCACATCTCTTGCTGGATCCAAGCCAATGTCAACAGAAAAACTGATATCAGGCACAAAAAGACTGCCATGAAATATAGTGAAGACATGTTTCCGGATGATTTGTAATACATTTGGTCACTTTTCTTCTAGTGCCATCTTCAGGTCAAAATTGAAATTTACTTTGGTTGACTAAATACCTGCAAAACTAACATTCCCATCACCTATACTTGTGTTTAATGTTAATTCACATTTCAGCTAAAATCCTAAACTAAGATGGTGAACATGGTAAACATTACCTGATAAACATCAGCCTGTTAGCATTTTCACTGAGAGCACGCTGATGCTGGCATTTTGTTTAAATGCCTCACAGAGCCGTGAGAGTGGCTCTAGACTTAGTCTTGTTTGTATTTGTTTACAGTGGTGTCATAATAATTTTTAGTGTCATAGTCAGAAAAATGTCTGTATTGCCACTGTAGAACATTAAAATTCAGCAAGCATGCACTGAAAATACAAGAAACTTTGTTGACTACTTACATGACTAGAGAAAATGCAGTAAAAGTTTCCTTTTATTGCAACAGCACTGGAGATAAACTGTAACAATCTTTTGGTCTATTACCATGTGGGTGTTGCTTTTGTTATTATTGTCATTATTTATTTCTGCGTGTAACATATGCTACATGACACTTTTACCCAAAGTGCAGTAATGAGCTCCTTTTTTATTTTTAACATGGGTAATCCCATTGCCTCCAGCCCTAGTAGCATCATGGCCCACTTATAGAACTATACCAGCTTTGTCTTTTGCCAAAATGCAGAATGGAAAAAGTAGGATGTGCTGTGATGTGTGACAGTTTGCTGCAACCTCTTTTTTTATATATCTTTTATGGAGGCTTTAGTGAGCTGACTGTCTCAGCATAATTATGAAAAAAAAAGAGGACTTGTTCTGCTTCACTTGTTCACTCTGGATATTAATGTAATGTTATGCTAAGTTATATAAAGTCAACCAGAGCAAGAGGCAGTGTATGTTGTAGGCAGGACAAAAGAATTGCAGAGTGCTGACTTGGTTGGTAGTAGTGGTTTAGTGTGTTTGTTCAGCTAACATATTTATCTAATTAGTATGTTATGGGCGACCTATTTAGATTTTTCTATGGCCCTCCTGAAGGGCTTAGTATGCTGTCCTACCTCACAAACAGCCAGTCAGCCAACCAACAAATCAAACAAACAAAAAAGAAAGAATGAATTACCATTTCTGTGCCCAATAAATTAGGTAAGGTTTTTATGTTTTTATTTATTCACAGTCTCATCATGACTCTACAGAGAATTAAGTTGCTTGAAGATTTATCTTGAGATTCACCCAACCACCAAACCACACCTGGAGACACATATAATGAAGTACAAAAGAGATTTTATTTCCTAAATGAACTATGATAACTTGTAGAATGATATATTGAATAGAAATTCATGTAGAGTGATAATATATTTATATAATTGTCTAATGTTATAATTGTTATTTACGCTGGGTTAGATCAGATTCTATGGCGATTTTATAATTGTAGTTAGTCGTGAGGTGGACGAAATATCATAACCACCTTTTCCTATAAAACAGTCCACCACACCACTGCAACAAGGAACATTGAGTCAACACACAAACTACTAAAGTAGTATCAACAAAAACTGAACTTTAATAAGTAAGGTTACTGGTATTTACTGCAGTTCCATTTGCATTGTATTACATTGTACAAGTATTTGTATTTCTCCTGTTACACCCCTTCAGAGTTAATTTCATAAACAAAAACTATGATCGCAAATATTTGTTGATCTTTTTTCAGAATCAGAATCAGAAATACTTTATTGATCCCTGAGGGGAAACTCTTTTGTTACAGCAGCTCGCCTTTATGTCAGTGCACACAGGAATAGAAGTACTAGCAAAAAATATAATACACTATAATACAGGTCAGAAAATAAATTAAGTACCAAGTGGGTATAAGTATAAAGTAAAATAAGTGTGAAGTACCAAGTGGGTTTACCGGTAGATGATAATAATATGGTATAAGGCATCGTAGAAAAGGTTTCGGCTCCCATCCGGAAGTCATTCTCAATTGTGAAAATGGTCTGAGAACTCAGAAATTTAAGCTACTCTGTGTTGCTTAGACCCTACCCTCAGGGAGGAGTCTTCCTGAGTGTCTGCTGTTTACCCTGCCTAGTTTCACCTGAAACTGACCTTCTTTTGTTTCCATGATGGCCCAGTAATCAGGCCTATTGTTTTCTGGCTGCATCTCCCTCATCACTGTTAAGCAACTGATTATCATAAGATTGGCTTGACCATGGTGTTAATGCACTGAGGTAAACGGTTGGTAAGTTGAATCTCAGACCACCATTTCTGTTTAAAGAGGGGTTTTCTTTTTTCACAAAAATGGCTTCTTTGACTCCTCTTTCAAACCAACTCTTCTCTCTACTGATTAGCATAAGATTGGCTTGACCATGGTGTTAATACACTGTGGTAAACGGTTGGTATGTTGAATCTCAGACCACCATTTCTGTTTAAAAAGGGATTTTCTTTTTTCACAAAAATGGCTTCTTTGACTCCTCTTTCAAACCAACTCTTCCGCTTTCAAACCAACTCTTCTCTCTACTAGGGCCTAAGCAACACAGAGTAGCTTAATTTTCTGAATTCTCAGACCATTTTCACAATTGAGAATGACTTCCGGATGGGAGCCGAAACGTCTTGATTCTGAAAACAGTGTCCAGATGACTACGACTGAAAACCTTTTCTACGATGGAACACTCCTGGACGAATGAGGGACTACACCGTCTTAATATGGTATAAGGTAATAGTACATGAACTGTCAAGTTAAGTGTAGCTTATTAAGGTTATAATGAGACGGAGGATATAACGAGACGGAGCTACGGCAACGGGCAGCATGCAGGTTGGCGCATGCGCACTCAATGGAGTAGGACACCAAACAACAAAAATGAGACTACAACCAAATAGTAACCTTTCAAAACAAGAACTGAGACGAAATATATAACATAGTTTGTCAACGAATAAAAACTAAACGATAATGTGAAAGATGGACGCATGGACAAATTAACTAATTGCTGTTTTAGTCTTATTCAACGACCTGCATGCATCTGTGTAATCACACACTGCGATTGTGATTAGTAAATCAGTTTCCTCCGCCACCCAAAATAACTCTTGTTCAGAAGTTGATTTAGCTGTTTGACCTGTTGCACTACCGTTAATAAGAAGCATCTTACTTTCAGTAATGTTCTGTCCTTGTCAGTAATGTTATCCGAGTTTACCGGTTCTTGGAAGAAACAGATTTGTGGACTAAATTCATCCACAATCCACTGAGAATTAAACAAGACGCAGCAACAAAACAGCTGGGAAAAACTACGAAAACATGCAGGCAGCACAAGGACATTTATAAAAGGTAAGCTAATGTAACATTATCAAGTGCTGTAGATGTAACGTCACAATAAATTCAGTTGGCTAGCTATCGTGTTGCTATCAGAAGGAATGAGTAAGTTCCAGGATTGATGTTGCCGGTCAGGCTATAGCCTCAAAATGCTTAGAAGACAAAAAAAAAATACATTACAAAAATAGACTTAAATTCCACATTCCATATTTTAGTTTTTGTTGACGGAACTACACTACAACAACAAAAATCAAATGAATCAAATCAAAATTTTACTAAAACTAATATACATTTTCTTCAAAAGACTAAGATTAGAATAAAATCAAAATCAGGTGCCAAAATATTATTGTAAGATTAGAATTCAAACTGGACAGTACAACAATAAATACAACACCAAAGAACTAATTTTAGCACCATTGTATATTAAAGATCTCATAGTACCTTACTACCCCACTAGAACACTGCACTCCCCAGATGCAGGCTTACTTGTGGTTCCTAGAGTCTCCAAAAGTAGAATGGGAGCCAGAACCTTCAGTTATCAAGCTCCTCTCCTGTGGAATCAGGTCTCAGTTTGGGTTCGGGAGGCAGACACCATCTCCACATTTAAGAGCAGGCTTAAGACTTTCCTCTTTGATAAAGTATATAGTTAGGGCTGGCTTGGGTGAGTCCTGAACCATCCCTTAGTTATGCTGCTATAGGCCTAGCCTCTCCCTCTCCATCTGTATGCATTTTTATCCCATTACTGCATGTTACTAACACGAAATCCTCTCTATCTGTAGTTTTGTGCTTTCTAGTTTCTCTCCTCTCTCCTTCTGTCGCTTTCAGCAGGTATTTCTACCTCCATAGCTGCAGAGACTGGATCTGTGGTTGTGGGCCACTTGCTGCCCCCCTATGTTACCTGTTATTGGCCTTGACAAACTGCTCATTATAGTTGTTGTTATCATTCCTATTACAATTTATTGTCATTATAATTCCAATTTGCATTTGATTATCATTGCCCACTCCCCAACACGGTAGAAGCGGATGGCCACCCATTATCTGTCTCTTAAAAGGATGTTGCTTTATTGATATTGAGTATTGCCAATGAGATAACTACCATTACATTATTACTGCTAATTTGATTATTTTAAAATCCAGGTGCAATTTGCTATTGTGCTTCTCTGTGGTGTCTTGTTTACTGTGTCCTTAATTGCCCTTTGCATTCAATGCAGGGTTGTTGTCCTTGTGCCTTGCTTTTACCCTATAATACAGGACCAATTCCTCTATATTTACAGTGTATGACAAATTCTTGTAAACAGATTGTTTGTGTGGATTAAAACATCCTGTTGCTATATGGCCCCAGACCGTATGTTGTCAGCTCTTCAAAATGCCCCTGGCAACACATAAACCATTAATGCTCTTTACCCACATGCCAACCATATTCATCATACATATTATATGACATTTGCTACATTCACATATTCATTTCTGCTGTTTGTATATAATAAATGAGGAGAAAGCACTTAGCCTCACTGTAATTGTGGCATGCCACTACCGGGGTAGTATGAAATTAAACCATTACTCACCAGCGAGGAATCTATTCACAGCATAATCCTTAAAGAAAACGACATCATTTTAAAAGAGGCTAAGGATTTAGAATCTAAAAATGACTGAATGACAGAATGATTTCACTCTTCTACGTCACTTAACAACAGGTTCAGTAATAGGCAGCACAGAGGCTAAGCACTTTCCTATCACTGTATATTATATAAAGATATTTTTTTAAAATAATGCAAGAACATTTTCACATTCTTATCCTACACCTTTTTTACTTTTTTACATGAGACGTGTAAGCTTGTAAGATTACTCCAAGTTGGATTCAAAAAACTCTCTGGAATGCACAAACTTGTTGGAAACTTCTCGTTTCTGTCATGGTTTTGGGTTTTTGTCCTGTTATTTCCTGTTATATTTTGAAGTGTTCTCTGTTTCCTCCTGTGTCTTGTTGTTTTACTTCCTGTCATTGTTTGCTTTTCCCTCCATTTTTGACTGTTTGCCCCACCCTAATTAGTTGCACCTGTGTGTCATTGTCTCCCCTACCTGAGTGTATTTAGTCTGTATCGGATCGTCAGTGTACCTCTGTCAAGTGTCCTGGTTTATTGGTTCTCTTGTATCTTGCATGTCTGTGGATTTTGGATTTTGCCTGCTCAACTGCTCAACTTCTCACCATTGGACTTGTGTTTCTGTTTTGGACTGCTTACCTGCTCAGAGTGGCTTTGCCAGCCAATTCAGTGTAAGCCTTTTTTTTTTTTGTTAATACATAATGATCTGCACCAGCTCTGCCTGCTAGTCTGCGTTTGGGTCCTGTTCCCTGGCATGCCCTGTTTCTCGGCTTGACTAATCGTAACAGTTTCAACCTGAAGAATGCTAATGAGTTTGATCATTAGCATAATATACACCCTCCAAAGTGCTATATAATGTTAGCTGCTCTGTACCATTTGTGGACAAGTTTCATTCACAAAAATGTTACGCAAGAGTAAAAAGAACAACCTCCCACCAGAGAGCTTGACGTGGCAGCAGTGATTTTAGGGGATCCAAAGCTGTAAACGCCCTGTCGTTACACAGCCATGCTGTTACAGAAATAAAGAAGAAATGGTTTGACTCCAAATAAACATCTTGATAAAGCAAAGTGCTCCATGAACTAAATGGAAGGCAGTCAAGGTGATGTGACAGTCACAAAGAATACACTCCATTTTTACAGGTGATGTTACACTGTTGGGTGTTATAATGGAGGTTGTTCATCTGGACAGTGACCTGTATGAAGACTCTGAAGCAGCTGTTGGAGTGAGAATTTTCCTAGCAACTGCTGGTAAAGGGATCAGGAATATACATTTTTCATTACGTTTTAATCTGTTAGCTGATTTTAGTTGCATACTGTATGTAAACTCTAAAGTTATTCAGATTAGGGCATTATAAAGGCCAGCTGCAAAACCTTTTTTTTTTCCAATGGAATTGCTGGGGTTAGTGGATTCGCTTGCGAGGACGAAGTAAAACCATGCAAACAAGTTTAACTTTTGTATAATTTTGGCCTGCAAATTTGCACCATTCACCAAGCTGTCTGGACAGTGAGGACCTTTTTAAGGGAACAGAGAGTGTGAGAAACCAAAATGGAGGAAGATAGCTTATTAGCTGTATGTCACCATTCACTTCCTCTTCTGTCAGAGAATAAATTGCTCAACAAAAGACGAATGGTTTGCAGACATTTGAGACTGGAGTCCATGGTACAAATGTGTTTTAATTAACTGTATGAACTTATTGTCCGCTTAGTGACAGAGCTAAAATGTCAGGGGGGAGTCCTTCTACAGAAAAAATACAAAGAATTGTGCTTTGGCACTTTCTGGTGTGACCAGGTCTTAGTTCTCAAGTTAAACATTCGCCTGTGGAGAAAAGCAGACTATCGTACCACAGGGCTGGACCACATGTGGATTTGTTTTGTGCCTATCAGAAAATTATAAATACAGGAAAACTGGTGAGTGGAAAGTTCTCTTCATACTGAATGTCTACTGGTATGTCTCATGTGAGAACAAATCTGTTCGTACGAGGGGTTCTTGTATGAGGCCCAATAGAGTGCTGCAGCAATGAGTCCTAAAACCCAGAAATTAGTTAGAATTTTTGCACTTCCGGTTCCCTTGTCTCGAAGTCAATGGGTTGTTTTCCAATGGGTTTTTGGTTAGATGCCTGAAATAAGGTGTATGGTTAACACAAGCTGAAGAAATTATTACGTTGTGTTCTACGACATACAATACGTCAGTAAATACCCCACTCGTGGATTTTGAAGCCTTAACATCTCTTAAAAAAGGCAGTTGCTAACAAGTGGCTAAATGAGACTACAGACGTTCTCTGGGACATGAAACATAATCACGCCGAACATGGAAACTCATCTACTCACTAATCTACCTTTACAGCCTCATTATTTATACTTGCCCTCTTGCAAACTATTCTAACTCAAACTTTCCAAATTTCCACAGCCATGACCACTAGCTAGATCAGGTCATGATAAGAGGAAAGGCTTTTGTAGAAAAGGTAAGCATGCAAAATGAAATCACAAGTTGGAAGCTTAGTGGTGGTGACGACGTAGTCATGCGACCGTGGTGTAGTTCCTTAATAGCCTAACGTTAGCTTTTTACTTTTGGCTATTGCATTTATGCTTCAAAAGTCATAAAAGTAATGTTCATTTGTGAAGATTATCTTGCTAAACAAAATGTGTAAGTATCAAACTTTTGTTTGCCACAGAGTATATTTTTTGCAATAATCCAATGGAAAAATCCCATTGGCTTTTTGTCGAGGGAACTAGGGTGATACTAACTTCCGGGTTGGCCTAAAAAAAAATGGCATCCCTGCAGAACTCTATGGGGAGCAAAAAGCTCTAAAAACGCCTAAAGCCTGAAAATTAGGACAGCATATGAATAATTATATAGTATTAATAGCAAGCAGCCCCAGCTATAAAGGAAAGGCTGATGAAAGCTGTATTGGTAAAACATTGTGACAGCTAAATAAAGACACAGCTGTGTTGTTTTTGACATTAATTTCTAAAATATAGCATGATTTGAAGTTACAGTGAAGGACCAGCTGTTCCTGCAGATGAGCAACACAGAAGCTGAGATCTCAAAGGATTTCTACATTTTTTTTTAACAAAACTCCATTAGAGGACGGGGTTGTTGCACAGCAGGTGAGGTTTGGCAAATGCATGTGGGAGCTCCCTGCACTGGATTGAGGAAAACAAATCAAACATACTCCAAGTAATTGAGTACAAACAGGTTAAAGCTGTTTGATGTGTGGTCTTAGAAAACCAAATCAGCGTGAGGCAAATCTTCAAAGCCTTCGTCTGTTTTCTGCTAAGCATATGATGGAATCAAATGTACGGAGAGAGAGCGGAAAGACTGAGGGACTCGATAGAGAGAAGAGGGAATGAAGAAGAGAATTATGAAAAAGTAGAAAAGCCAGAATTGGAAGGGGAAAGACACTAATGAACAAAATTAGATGCGATCGCAAAGGAAACAGGAAAATGGAAATAGGGGAAAAGAAGACGAGGTGTGGATGGAAAAGGGACTAATAGAGAAAAGCAGATAGGATGGAGACAGCATTAATAATTGCAAAGATGAAACTGAAGAAAAGGAGCGCTGTGATGGCTGAGTGGTTAAGGCGCTGGACATGAAATCTAATGGGGACCTCTGAGCAGGCTCAAACCCTGCTGACAAAGAGGTTAGATGGAGAAACTTTGAACGTTTGTCTTTCTTTATCTGTAAATGCTGTGACTGAAGTACTATTCATATGGAAGAGCACAGCTTTCTGCTACATTTTTCTTTAACAGTTTACTGGGCCATTGTGGCTTTCACTGGATGAAATTATGATCTCAATACATTCTTGTTTCATTTATTTTTACTATTTATTTATTTTATACTGTACTATGAGGGGGGTTTGGGTGGTTATGAGAGTCAGTATCAGGGGGGCCTTGTTGATGAGGCCAGCTGCAGACGGCAAGAAACTGTTTTGTGGCATGAGGTTTTGGTCCTGATGGACCGCAGCCTCCTCCCGGAGGGGAGTGTCTGAAACAGTTTGTGTCCAGAGTGGGAGGGGTCAGCCACAATCTTTCCTGCTTGCCTCAGGGTCCTGGAGGCATACAGGTCCTGGGGGGAAGGTAGATTGCAGCCAATCACCTTCTCTGGAGAGAATGATACGCTGCAGTCTGCCCTTGTCCTTGGCAGTGGTAGCAGCGTACCAGATGGTGATGGAGGAGGTGAGGATGGCAGTGTAGAGGTGCACCATCATTGTTTTTGGCAGGTTTACTTTGTTCAGCTGCTGCAGGTAGTACATCCTCGGTTGGGCTTGAGCTCCCACTGCTGCTGACGTTCAGCTCCCACTTGAGGTCCTGTGTGATAATGGTGCCCAGGACTCCACAGTGTCGACATGGGAGTCACACAGGGTGGGGCTGGGTTCTTCCTGTAATCCACAACAATCTCCACTGTCTTGAGAGCGTTGAGCTCCAGGTTGTTCTGACTGCACCAGATCACCAGGTGGTCAATCTCCCACCTGTAGGCGGACTGACTCATCACCATCAGAGATGATCCCAATGAGGGTGGTGTCATCCGCAGACTTCGGGAGCTTGATGGACTGGTGACTGGAGGTGTTGGTGTACAGGGAGAAGAGCAGAGGGGAAAGAAAGCTGCCTTGGGGGGAACCAGTGCTGATGGAGTCAGAGACATGTTCCTCCAGCCTCATGTGCCTCCAGGTGGAATCAGGCACTCTCAGCTGGGAGAGCTTGTCCTGCAGCAGAGCTATGATGGTATTGAAGGCAGAGCTGAAATCCACAAACAGGATCCTAGTGTAGGTTCCTGAGGAGTCCAGGTGCTGGAGGATTAAGTGAAGGGCCATGTTTACTGCATCGTCTACAGACTTGTTGGCTCTATAGTCGAACTGAAGCGCGGGTACAGGAGTGGGTGTGTGATAGATTTGAGTGGGACAACACAAGGTACTCAAAAGACTTCATTACCACAGATGTCAGGGCGACGGGTCTGTAGTCGTTAAGTCCTGTGGTCCTTGTTTTATTTGGGGATCCTACATTTCCCATAAGGCAGCTCAACAGCATCTTTTCATTAGACCATCCTTGCTGTTAAACACCCACATCTTTCAAACTCCACATCCCCAGTTTGTAGCTCAAGCCCAACCCTAGATAACCCTGGTGACATCACTTTGACATCACTTGGGTTATCTCAGAATTGATGAAGCTCCTCAAGAGCCACAGAAGACAATTTACAACAATATACACTTGTTTTGTATGATGAGTAAACTGATCTTGTTGTGTAAATTGGTGCAGTACCACTTTAAGAGAGCTGGATACAGGGCAGCGAGACACCCTCGCTGCCAGTGGTACTGCCGCCCAAAAAGCATTTTCCCCCTAGAACACCATTATAAAAAAGACATCTATACAACTGTAGTCAGGACACATCAAACTGCAAACAAATATTTAATACTTGTACATTAAAATGTGTGTAACATCAAACAAACTGCCTCAACCAAAGTACAACTGCAACTAAAAAGATAAATATAACATTTCGTCTCTGTAGCTTTAGCTTAGCAACAGTAACTAGGCACAGCAAGTCTGTCAAGCTTTGGATTTCTCCACATGTTGAAGCAGTGTGCATGGGGCTGTAACATAGACTGTATATAAAGATGGACGACGCATCTCCACTTCCTTCCACTGTACAAAAATTAAGCCAAAATATCCTGGATATGGGCGCTGCCATCTTGCGCTGGTGACATCATTTGGAGCCAGAGTCTGTGCAGCATGTGATCGGGGTTGGAACCGCGGTATCGAGGTTTTCTAGCATCAAATGACTAATTAAAACCAAACTTATCAGAAAAATTAACACTTGAACATACATCAGCATGAACTACCTAGAATGACAGAAACCATCTTTGGGAAAAATCTATTTGATGTGTACTTTGATTTTTGTAGTGTGGCCCATGTCCCATCCGCTAACATGGAGGGGGCAGGGGTTTTGACCTATACTGCAGCCAGCCACCAGGGGGCGATCAAGATGTTTTGTCTTCATTTTTGGGGAGCTCTCATGTGGGTTGTAGTGAGACCGATACTATGTATATAAAGAGTTTTTTAACCTTTCCAAAACTGAAAATAGCAAAACTGTAAGGAACGAATTAACCAGTGTATGTCTGCTCTAACATTAGCTGCAAACAGAATGTCCGGCTAACTAGTTTACTACCTACAATAGTAGCCTCACCCAGAGTTACTTCCAAGACCAAGGACCATTTCATACCAGATTATTATGTGGGGTGACAGGTTGCAAAAACCTCTTCGTGATAGCACAATCACTGTGTAGTATTTCCCCACTGTTACTATATAAATGTAGGGTTATGTTAGCTAGCGCCTCTGTCTAACTCTTCATTGGGGTTAATGGGCATCACTCTAACCTCTAACGTCTTCTTTGTCCATGTATTTAAGTTAAACAGCCGAAGAAGGTTATGTTAGAATGAAATAACAGTCTGCTCTTACATTTCTCCTCATACTTAGAATACTAGGACTAATTTGCTCTACACTACAATATAAGACCAATGTTTGTTTATTTCCATGTCTTCTACATGGATCGTCAACATGCTTTGGCAGCTTTAGCCTCAGTCATTTAACATGATATAATGTATGTAGCCATCAAGTGCATAATTAAGGCCCTTTTACCTGTTGCTGTTTTAAAATGAGCCAGCTTGGAACATTGAAAACTCAGCCAGAGACATAATTTTCATGGAGCTAAATTTGCTAGCTACAAATTAGCTACAGCTGATAAAAAATCTTCTTGCAACAGATGTCATTTCAGCCAGCAAATTGATGGCTAACAACTAGAAATAAGAAGCCTGCTTTTGTCTACCTCTGTCATCAAGAGCCCCAAATTGCTTCAAAAATGTTGAGCAAATGGTCAATTATGCTCAGAAGCATATACTCATTTAGGGGGGATGTTATACATCATGTGGATAATTGATTTTATAGCATTCTTATTTTTTCAGCATATGTATAGTATGAAAATGACTGAATGGCAAGTAGCTGCTGTTGTTTTGGTTAACAGAAGAAACTGGCAGATGACAAACAACAGAGAGAAATAAACTAAAATACTGTACATCACGAGAGAGAGAATCAAGGTTGACGTGTGCTTCCCAGAAAAGCCATTAGTTAAAACAATAACACAATTTCCTCCGTTCATACCTTTTTGCTTCTGAGGGGTTGAATTTGCAATTAGTGAAGATGTATGACTTGGGCAGTCAGTGGGAAATGAGCTTGATACAACAATAGAAAGATTCCCCTTCTTCACAGAGCTGGACAGGGTGTCATGATATACATACTGTATAGCTAGATGTAGTTATCATTGTGATATGCATCATCATAATACATGAAGCTACAGTACAGAGAACTGATGGGAGATAGTAGAATTGCTGTTTATACTTCTATAAATGCCATGAATTATTATTTTAATTAAAATATCCTGAAGAAAGGGAGCATACTGCATACCATTAGCCCAACACACCATAACATCTCACACTAGGAATTAATTGAAAGAGAAACACATACTGACAAAGACAGAGAATCAGGGACCAGTCAGTCAAACAATTACGCATCCAGTAGGAAAGAGACAAAGGAAAATAGAATTAGCAGAACCGACATAGGGAAAAACAGAATAGTAATGAGAAAAAGAGAAAAAAAAAACAGATGGCAAAGGAAATGGACAGAATTGGGTACAAATTAGACAAACTTTAATGATTGTCAGAGAGAAATAGGTTGGAGGGAGAGTTTGAGAGACACAGAGAAACACATTTGGATGGATAGAGAAATGGGTTAGGAAGAGTTTCAGTCCCTCAGAGAAACAGTAAGGGAAATGAAATGCTAATATTTAAAAGAGGAAAAGTGATCGGTCCCACCTGGGCCTGGGCTGTAATAGGCCACTGCATAATGCATGTAACCCAATGAGCACAGACTGAGGGCAGAGGGTTTACTTTAAGTCCTCTGCTCTGTCGGTATCTATTAGAGACAAGCTCTCTGGCTATCCCTCTGTTGACACTGTGGGCTTAATTATCACGCTGGAGGATGGTGAGTAGAAAGCTCTGCTTTGCTTGCTCTTTCGCAGCATTATCCTGCTAGAAGACAGTGATTCCAACCACTCTCCCCCTCGGGGATCCCAGCTACGCACTCATGATAAAGAGACACAACACTGCAGGGCTGAGCATCTCTTACCAGACTAATCCACACTGCTTCTTTTTCAGCAGCGTGATATATTGTATTTGTGATGCGAAGTGCCAAAATCTGATTGTGTTCGATTACCCTGTTAACTCAAAATTGACATACCCTAATTCCAGCTATAGAAATGATCATGGAAGTACAGTTAAAAGCTTCAGATGGCAAGATATTTTGCAGTGAATCTAATAAATTTGGAAGTTCCAAAACGACACGTGGAAATATTACATAATGCTTTTGGAAGACCCATTTTCCAACATGGATATTGGAGTCACTCTGAGTACAGTAAATTTGCATGGTAGATATTGGATTTGGAAGAGAACATACGCCTAGAGGGGAAATTTGGAAGTTCCAAATCTGAATTTGGAAGTTTTCCTTCTAGATCAGCCACTTCTGACTCTTTAGCATGTTGATTTTAGCAGTCAAAATTCAAGGTCGTTAACCTTCCCAATCTAGTATGCCGACTTCCAAAACCTCCACATATTGGTTATGGAAGTTATTGCTTTTCACTGTTACAACATGGAACCTCTATGTGCATATGTAGAAGTTCCTTGTTAGTTTTAGAAGTTGGCCTATTTGCTATGAAAGTCAGCATATTGATTTTGGAACTCAAACGTCCAGGTCATTCACCTTCCATGGAAGGTGAATGACCTGGACGTTACCATTGTAACATCTAGGGCTGGGCGATTATATCGCATGTGATTGTCATGTGCATTTCGTCAGTAAAGCCGGTTCCCTGATTAATGCTAAATCGCCATCACCTGCTTTCAAATGGAGCGCCTTTTAATAGACAGAGCCGTAGTTCACTGACAAGCTACACAAAATCGGGTTCATTATCGAAGTCGATTCATCTTTGATAATGAACGCGATATTGCGTGGCTTGTCAGTGAACTACGGCTCTGTCTATTAAAAGGCGCTCCATTTGAAAGCAGGTGATGGCGATTTAGCGGTAATCAGGGAACCGGCTTTACTGACGAAATGCACATGACAATCACATGCGATATAATCGCCCAGCCCTAGATGTTACAATGGTGTATTAACAGACTAGTTGTTTATGTAAGTCCAAAACCTTTCATTTGAATGTTACATAAATACTGTGAACCAAAATGCTGTGAAGAAAAATGAAGCTATTTCCCTGCAGTCCTCTGGGACTTTTTGCTGTTTAAATAAAATGTAAAGTTGGTTAAATGCAAGACTAGTTTTCTTTTTTTCTGTCTTATAAGTAGTAGTTAATGTCTTGAATCTAGGACAGTATTACTTTTGTAGAGCTTACAATAAGGTAAATACACTTGGATTGAGTAAACTGTGGCTTATTATGGCAAAAGAGCACTGCCTAATGCGAGTCAGGAATGCTAACTTCAAGACATTTTGTCTCAAAATGCCAGTTTCTAATCTTATTTCAAGTAGGTGGTGGACTTAAATCTAGAACAGTGTAACAATTATAGAACTAAAAATTTGTTAAATACACTTGAAACAAACAGGATGACAAAAAAAAGATATTAAAATACTATTTTTGAGCATTGCAAGCTTATTATAAGACACAAAACATCTCAATACTAGTAAAATATAGCTAAAAATGAGTTTTCCATGCTAATTTCAAGATCACTCTTATCTTGTAAAGCTTAAATATAATGTCTTATTTCAAGAAATCTTACCAAGAGAATTTTCACTTGTTCCATTGGCAGATTTTTTTGCTTATTACAAGCAAAAATATCTTGTTTTAATTTTTTTTTTTTGCTTATTTTTGGAGTGGCCTTTTTTCCAGTGCAAATATAGTATGCAGACTTCGAAACCTGTTCGAAACACGTTAGCTTCACTTGTTGGTTTTGGAAGTTGGTTCCTTTTTAAGTGCAACATACTGGAAATGGAACCTCTTGGTACATATGTAGAAGTTCTTTGTTGGAAGTTGGCATATTATTTATTGAAGTCAGTATATTGATTATGGAAGTCATTTCCACTTCTTTCACCTTCCAAATATTTATGCTGACTTCCAAATCTAAACTAATTTAATATGCAGCTTCACATATTGATTTTGGAAGTTGGCACATTAGTTCTGCAAGAAAATATTGATTTTGGGAAATAATAATTTACAGTGTAATTGTAATTGTGTGGTCTTGCCCAGTATATTACAGTAAACATTCTATAAATGGAACCTCTGTGTACATATATGGAAGTTCCTTATAGGTTTTGGAAGTTGGGATATTGATTTTGGAAGTCAAATGTGCTGGTATTTAACATTAACATTTAACATGTATTTATCGGCTGACGTGTTGGAAAGTCATAATTAACACTACCACTACAGGTCCTTGTCAGGTAAATGTGAACATTTAAACATTGGTTAATGTTGGCATTGGCATTTGAACAAATGACTAATGCTGTTGTTTTTCTTGTGAGGGCAGTCTCTTTACAAAAGCTCTCTACCTCGAGTTTGTTTGAGTTTTGAGGAGATAATGAGACATCTAATAGTAGAAGTGTTTTGTGGTCAAACTGCAAAAGCACAGTGGTAAACCAACACTGGAGCTGTAAACAGACATTTGTTTTGCTAAGGCAGCGTTGCTGGATTCAATGTACTGCACGTGTCATAACCTTCTGTCTCTTTACTAACTGTGGAGTCCAGGACACCTTAACAATGATATTATGTACTCCTTATGAAATTACAAGTGTGGGAATCATCAATCTGATTGATTGCTTGAAGAGCAGTTGGCTCATGTAACCTTCAGCCAGTGTGGGGCTATTAACATCTGCTTATTAGCTTTGAAGGTTATATCTGTTCCAGTACTTATTCATCTCCAAAACAAATTCCTCTCCTTCATTCAAATTCCTCATTAGACAGTAAGTACCTCCATCTTTTTAATTACGTTTATTTATTTGTTTATATATAGTGGATGACTGTACCACTGCGACCATAACAAGCTCTGTTCTTTGTCATTTGCATTTACATCATCAAATGCTGGCCTTACTTTTATATCTGCCTTTTCATACAACTAATACATCTCTGTGCTCTGAATGCACTGCATGCTGGGTATTCATGGCCTCGAAAAGCTTCAAACTGCTTTTTTCTCCACTTTGTTCAAATGTGACATTGCCTCAGGGGTTTTCAGTTGAAAGTTTATAGGTCAGTAGAATCTCTTGGTCTTTCAGTCGTAGGTTTTTTCGGTCTTTTTTTCAACTCACTTAGTGAAAATGAGTCTATTTATTTTTAATGGCAGCAGATGTTCTGACTCTAAGATGCTTGGGATCATAGATTTAGCTGCTAATACCAACTAACCAGCGCTGATAAATAATAACTAAGTCCAATTTAATAGATGTTCTCACATACAGGCTCTCAGACTCATTTGTGTTGAAACCACTGGCTAATTTGACCTTGATTAGTGTGCAAATTTGGTGTTCAAGCTTCCTTTTATAATTCTCATATTTTCCTTTAAATGTAATGCATGTAATGATGTCATGCCTGTTGATCCCATCTTAAATTATATTTTCTGTGTAGTCGCAACAAAGTCAAAATTTGGAAAACAGTCAAGATATCAGCATGAACACATTGGAGCTGCTTCAGAAAGTGGTTCTGCTAATCATTTTCTTTAAAGCTGCACTATAGTAGGTAGTTTCAGTGCCTCCTGCACTCTACTGCAAACTTTTAATTTGTCACGTCCTGTGAGCAGAACTGATTTCCTGCCAGTAACGCCAGAATTTCATTTGAGCAAAGACACCCAATATACTGTACATCACGCCATGTCTGTTATAGCGAATGGGTGAATGGGAAAGTGCTGCTGCTGGTACAGGTTTGCTGAAAGGCTTTACTGGCTGAAATCTAAGGTTGTTCTCACACCTGCAGTTCGGTTCATTTGTTCCAGACCAAGGAAAAAAAATTATGCACTGTTTGCCTTTTAGTTCTGGCCCGCTTTGTGTTGACGCTGACTTTTTACAAAGAAACCGAGACATGTAAACAAAGTCATACAGACTGAGAGGTAACTCAGTGTTTGGACAGTTTTGGAGATGTAAACCTGCATTATTAGTGCTACCACGGGAAACCACGTGTCATACTTCACTTGAATGAACCTGATGTGTTTATTTATGGTCTTCTCACAAAGAACAGAGAAGAAGTAACTGATTATTAGCATTAATAGTATAGACTGCAGCCGGACCTTGTGTGTCATACAAGTGACGAACACGTAGGAGAAAAAAAGACATCTTGTGTGCATATTTATGTAAGATTATCAAGTAACCATGGTAACACCTCTGTGCATCAGAAGGAGTTAAAACAGAGGTGTGTTGTGCTTCTGTCCTAGCATGTATTTTAGCAGTTACTCATTAAAAAGTGATTGAAATGACTGAAGCGTAGCAACCACACAGTCATTTTCCACACATATGTATGTACATCACTTGATCTACAAGTAGCGGCTTTACTAGTTTAACTACATTTCTCAGTAGTGTGGTGGCAGCATCGCTGTTTTCTGAATCAAATAGCTTTTCAGTAGCTTAGCTCTTTTATTGATCAAGTACTGCAGTAGCATCCACACAAGCGTTACATCTCCCCAAGCATTTCAAGTAAACTTGTAACAAGTAAACATTTCTGAAGATCAGCGGAGCTTTCTGCTGCGGTCTGAAACAAAACTGCTAAGGATCAGTAAGTGACGCCACCGTCATACACGGACATGTATGCGCAGCTGACAGAGGCACTTCCGTATGACGTGACATCACGTACCAATCTTTGGGCTGATCCCTACGACGTCTCTGCTGTAGCGGAATACAGACACGCCAGCTTGAGTCTACACATTCAGGTGATTCCCGAATAAGCTAACCATCACAATTCAGTGCAGTCTGCAAACACCAGCCAGCAACTTGTCAACAACTAACCACTAGCTAGCTATTTTTTTTTTTTTCACTTTCTGTTGGCAGAAAACTAAAATTAGGCATGGTTGGTTTTGCTGTAGCTTTGACGTAGTAAGCTACTTTTGCCACGTTGCTGTAGCTTAGCTTTCTCTGGGGAGTAGCTTCAGTGTAGTGAAGCTTTGTTCAATTTAGAGTAACTGGTAGCTTAGCTCACTACAATTTCCAAGTAGCTTGCCCAACACTGCTGACAAGTTGAGTTTTCAAATGTAAAATGTCCCGTTTAGTATGTATTTGGTCACAATTCTTTAAAAAAACAAATCTAAGGGTTCTGTATCAAGATTGGTTGTTTGTTATATGTATTTATGTAAAATCGGCTGATATATTGTTATCAGACTTTTTAAGCTCTCAAATATCGATGACAGTCTCGACCTCAAAACTGCAGTGTCGATCAGGCTATGGAGTGAAAGCTAGCTGTCAATCAAATTCTGGTGCAAACTAAACAGTACTTATTACTTATATTTACTTATTACTTACATTGTATTATACCGTACTATACTTATCAACCTGTAAATCCACTTTTGTACTTTACACTTATTTTAGCTTTTATACTTTATATCCACTTTTGTACTTAATTTATCTTAGCTGTATTATAGTGTATTAGATTTTGATTTGCATATCTCTTATTTCTTACTAAAAATAATTGTCTCGTTGCAGACTTATTTTATTAGTGTTTCAATTTCTATTAGTACTTCTATTCCTGTGTGCATTGACGTGATAGTGAGCGGCTGTAACGAAAGAGTTTCGAAAGTATTTCTGATTCTGATTCTGATAAACAACAGGCCCGAGACCACCTGAAAAGGAGGGTTTCAACCATATGACAATGATGAGTAGTAGATAGTAGATATGTGATTTGAGTATACAATCAAAACCTAAACTACAACTAAATCCATCTTCTGTCCTTGACTGTTAAGGAAACAATCTTATAAGTTTCCCCACATAATTCTACATAATATTTTTTTTTTTTGTCCTGTGTCTACCTGTGTATTATTCATAACATCTTTTACAGTCTTGACTAATGGGTCTTGGGACGTCACAAATTCGAAAAGCCAATCGCAATGCCACCGGCAAAGAAACCTGAAACCTCCGGCACAGAGCAGACTTGTCTGTACAGAGCAAGAGTTTGCAAGTTATAAGTTAGCATAGTGAAATTCAGATACGTCTGCTAGTCGCCAATTTTGGTACACAATAGACTCCTCATCTGGGTCTGACTTGAGGCTCAAACATGTATAGCTGAATCTCTCTCATGTTTCCCCTAACTCTAGCCATCATGACGCATCGCGCACCGCTCTCACCATGGATGTATGTCTCTCACCCACATCCATGCTCTCACCGGCACCAGTCAACGCAACACCGGTCAACCTAACACACAGCGGTGGTGGGCAGGGCATTCACAGATCCAGAATTTCTCAATGAGGGAGACAGAGTAGAAGTGCTTCGTTTTTACTTTTTATGTGGGATGTTAAACAAAATATTAATCATCGCAGAGTATTTTTACATACTTTAAAACGTGTCTGTAGGGGAACTTTAAGCACCTGTGTGTGTGTGTGTGTGTGTGTGTGTGTGTGTGTGTGTGTGTGTGTGTGTGCATGGCAAAGAGGGGGAGAAAGATAGGCTGTCAAAATGATTAATTCCCTGTTTGAATGACCCCACGCTCACCTCTGTCTACTTCCATCTACTCTCCTCCTTCATCTTCTCTCATTTCGTTACCTCTCTCTTATTCTTTTCTTTTCTCTTCCAACCTCCTGACTTGTTCTTTCTAGTCCCGTTCTCCACTTCACTCTTTCCCCCTCCTCTCCTCTCCCTAATCACTACCTCCTTTCAGTCTGTTTTCTTTTATTTATTTTCCTCATTTTCTTTCACTTGGTCCTCTCTTGACATTTCGCATGTCACTCAAGTCAAACTGATCTTTAGCTGCCTCCTCTATTCTCCCCAATGCTTTCTCCTAGTATAAAGTGTCTCCAAGTATAAAGTGGGGAAACACCCAACTTCTGTTGATTCCTCCTGAAGATTTCACCACTGCTGATAATTTATAACCAGATTTCAATCTTCCAAAATCTATCTGGACTCTAGGTGAAGCCTACCTCCTGTAGGCTTGAACAACACGTTCTCATTCGAAAGGTGTCAAATACTGATGTTTTGTCACACACCTCTGCGTTGTCTACAGGCGCACATGGTACCCTTTAGCATCTGTAGGAGACGCCTTCAGTGAAGAGTTTGGAGGGTGGTGTCGTTTTTAAACTTTTACAAAACCAAAAACACAAGAGCAAAAGTATAACGATGGGATTAACTGTGAGTTTATCTGCTCTAAACATAAGCTGCAAACATTAGAATGGCTGACTAATGAGCTTACTTACAGTAGCAAGAGCTTTAATTACAAAAGTTGGGGCATCGAATCAGAAAAAGCTCATATGACAAGCAACCAATTTGTTTAATTTGTTTATTTGGAGGAGTTGTTGCGCTCAGCTGAGGAGGAGGAGGGTGGAGCTAACACATATTAAAGCTGTGTGGCAGATACATTGCCTGGGTCCAGCCCTTTGAATCCACCCACCCCAACGAGTTGACTGATTCTAGTCTGGCATCATCACGAAACAGTGGTTTCTCAGCTGAAAAAGCAGGCGATCCAATGAGCGCCACAGGGGGACTAACGATTAGCCAATCAGCGCCACTGGGGGACTAATGATAAGCCAACCAGCGATGTGGGAGGGACAAACACTGTCAATCAACCAAGGAGGAGTAATAACAACAATGTTGACCACTACAGACAAGATAGACGCTGCAAAATTTATTTCCATATACGGAATGTCTCCAAATCCTGGCAAAACTAGCATGTTGGCATGGCTACGCATCCGTGTCGACTTAAAAAGATGTTTGATTCAAACGAATACTTTGATCTCTAGTGATTGGTTAGGGAAAATCGAATCCCCCACGGAAATCAGTTTGAGTGGAGTCAATGTCAGACTTAGGAAGTAATGAACGAGTGTAACAAGTTGACAATTCTGTCTGATATCATGTGTCACACAACATATAAGGCAAACTTTTTTAAGCATATGTGCTAGGTGAGCAACAACAATTGTTAAGGCATCTGTGGTCCAACCAGCAGTGAAAAAAACAGGAAGGCTAATTAACATTCAAAACTGTTTTGTTTTACACAACATTAGTACATTTCATTTAGAAATAAAATCTTATTTTCTAGTGCAGGGAATGGGAACATGAGCAGATACTTTGGCACTCCCAAGCTCTTCAAGGCAAAGTTCAAATCAGATCAAATGGATGATGCAAATGTAACACAATCACTAATTACAAACACAGAGAATAGTGTTATTTGTCCCTTGGGCTTGAAGATCAAACTCAGCCTCTCCTTTAACAGAACTCTCTGGATATTATTATTTAATGCCACATCAAAATTAAATGAAATTTAATAAAGATCTCCAAATTGTCTCTGGGTTAGTTAATGAGAAACTGTTGTCACGGATCAATTACTGTGTGACTGAGTAGGTGTGTGCATGTCTCTCTGTGTGAATGTGTGTGTGTGCCTTTGTGTACTGGAGTCAGTCCATGAGATAGGATATGACTAATGAACTGTCACTTTCACAACACATACACACAGACACACGCACACCCACACACACACACATGCACGTGTACTGTCCAATCTATTAGTAAAATGTCAGCATGCTGCAGAGCATTCAAAGTCTTTGTGAAGACAGTCATTTGTCATATTTGGAGATCTTATCACACCTCTTCGTAGCATCTCTTTGCTGAGAATGTGAAGGTCACTGTCAGTGCGTCAGATGTAAATGAAGTTGATGGCCTTTTGCAGAGCAGCATGGTCACAAGTTGACATATAATAGACTGCAGGGTGATACTGTTGCTGATTGGTCATTAATGAGCATCCACCATTAAAACTATGTTTTCTGCTTGTACAAAATGACTGAGAGCAGCCTACAAACAGAGTAAATATTGAATGCATAATGGGCAGGTGAGTATGTTAATGTGGATTAAGTAAGCATTTCACCACCTCACCTTCTGCTGTTGCCTCTTTCCAAAAAGAACAAGCCAAAGAAAATGTGCACAGATCACCTGACACCAACCTTCAAACCTTACTGACCTTTCAGAAACAAGGAAGTGCTCACTGAAAGTGTGAATGCGTCACTTTGTGTAGGTTGACATCTGCTGCTTGATCAACATTTTAGCAAATATCAGACCAGTTTTGCAATAGAGATAAGGGCTGCCAGAGCTGAAAGAAAATTAGACTCTTTCACGACAGTCTTAAGCTGCCAATACACTTCATAAGAACTCCTTGTCGGATGGTCAAATAGCTTTGGAAACCTCTGCCCCCACGTCTTTTTGAAGTCGGATTTGAGGAGGGGCTGTGTCTGACAATTTCTGTAACTGTCCGAAACCGACAATCAGACATTCAAAGCCACTTCACACCGTGATTGGCCATTTTCATTCTTTACACAACTATTTGTGGCACTTTTCATGGGCACAACTGAGTGTAACACTATAAATGTCTTCCAGGAGAGAACGTGCATCGTTATCCCCATATTTAAATGACATCGTGTCCCCCCTCTCTATGATGGCCTGCTTTTCACCATGAAAGGACTCTGACAGCGCCGACGACACGGCGGGTTCAGGCAGGAACAGGAGGGGCATCAAGCGATTGAGGAGCGAGAGAGGAGTCGGGCATCAGTCAGTGCCCACCTCCGGAGGTCTGAGTGGCCCTGGGGTGCAAGGAGTAAAACCCGGCTAGAAAAGCACCTCGGTAACGTTACCGTGTCTTCGTCATCAGAGTCCTGGTCGGAGCCGCTGTAAATCACCTCCATACTGTATTCCGTGTCGGCCCTGAAAACATCCTCCTCTCAGCAGTCCAAAGCTCCTGTGCTAATGGTGTAAACAACATCACTCAGTCGGTGCTCTGTGCTCCCAGTCTGGGCAGAGTCAGCTTATAGGACCGCTAACTAGTTATGCAGCAGTTAGTGGTTACTTAGCAACAAGTACAGCTATCTATCCATCAGGAAACTCTGTAAATCACAGAGAGTTGAGGCAGAGCTGCCGGAGGACATCAGAGGGAAATCCAGAAAATATTTTCTCCATAAAATATGATCTCTGTGATGTTGCAAATGGAGCTGCTGTGATGCAAGAAACATTTCAGACATTGATCTGACAATAAAGTATCATCATCATCATCCAGTTTCACCAAAATCAGTGAATAAACTTATAAAAGTTGTATGTTTTTGTACAGTAACCTTTGAGGCTCGGCCACCAGAAACGCTGTGGCATCTATCGTTTTTCAAACCTGATTTTTGTCTCATTTCTGGTCTGATTAACAGTAAATTAATCAAATTCAGTGGCCCATATCACTAGTTTCACCAAAATCAGTGAATACAGTTGTAAAGTTGTGTTTTTGTTCAGTAATCCAGTAGTCAGTGAGGGCCAGCCGCCTTCTCGCCTTTCTGCCACAAGCGGACTACGCACATGAGCAAAGCAGCAGATGTTCAAGCAAGTGACGTCCTATCTGAAGACCCGCCTTGATGAGAGCGCTGGCAGATTACATTTTCACATTCATGTTGACCCCAAAAGAGCCTGGTGACATGTAAATGTAAATGCAAAGACTTGGGGCAATGTTTTGCTTATTGCATTTGAATATTGTCCCCTGTACAGCAGGTTAAGTCTTTGAAAATGAAATGTCAAACGCCGTTTTCATTTTCAAATTGTTCGAAAATTTCATTTTCATTTTGACTTGCATAAATGGAAAATCAGATTACATTGTTTAGATTTCATTTAGACATTTTATACAGGAGTATTGTCCATTGTTCGGTGGGTTACAACTTTGAAAATGAAAATGTCAAACAGCTTTTCCCATTTATATTTTAATATAGTCATAAAACACCCATACAAGTATGTGAAAATTAAAATTGGATTATTGCATTTTAATTTTAATATTTACTCAAATAAAACATACACATATGAAAATTATAATGCTATTGTGGAATTACATTTTCATTTTCAAGTTTACCTTATCATTGGAATGTAGTCCCTTATATGCTTCCATACTGGGTGGAAGCTGGGATTCAGTTCCCCCCATACCTGACTTTGCCCTTGGCCCCTAAATCACTAATTCAGCCCCTGTTCAGAGCAACAGGCGTGTGAACAGACGCACAGGCCTTTAATAAGTATCATATTTGTACTTACTGAGATGCCAGATGTACAAGCTCATGTACAAACTCTTCAGCTTATTTTGTGCAGTACTTATTTATGTATGCCTGTGCATCTTCATGAATGTGTGAAAACAGTGAGGATCACTGTAAAACTGTATGTAAATGTGGCCTGTGAATTTCCTGGCAACAAAGAAATCGGTTGCTGACAACATGAGCCAAAACAGCCAATCTGTTGTGCAACAACCTCTGAGGAAACTCACTCACAAGAAGCTAAAACACGAGAGAGGCTGGCCTGGATAACTGGATAACACAGAGGTGCACACTACTCACACACACACACACACACACACACACACACAAAGTCAAAGGTGTCCAATTTTGTTTTTGACTCTACAACCTATACATACACCCACAAGCAATCCACAGTCGCACAAACACATGCGCTTACATTTGCCCGATCTTTGATATCATTTTCTCACACACAAACACAATCTCACGACCGTACACATTTTCCATCCCTCTCTCCATCTCCCACCCTCTATTCAGCATACTCCCAAACACACACACACACACACACACACACACACACAAACACACGCACACACTCACCAGGACAGATGGCCATGCTATGTGCTCTCGCCAGCAGATGCACAAGAGCTTTAATCATGAAAGAATACTCTGAGGATTTAACTCTTACTACAGTTGTACTCCTTCCTGTAAAGAGCCCTGATTAATTTCTCTTTTGAAGAACATTGACAGTCAGTCAAATAGTTCAGATGCAGACATGCCACATAAGACACAAAAGAATTCGCTATTTGAAGGTTTTAAAACCAAGAAATCATGTGCTACATGAGACAAAAAACTCCAGATTAGGATTAGGCCTTGCCTGTAGCTGATTATATTAATCAAATATTTCTTAACATTATAGCAATGTATTTATAATGTGGTGACACATAGCAGTAATAATGATAAATCACATTCACAAACCCTGTGGTCCTGTGAGGCTCAGAGGGTTAACACTGGCAGAGTTAGCAGTAATCCTCCCACCAGGTGCAGCCACAGTCAAATTTATGCACACATGGTAATGTGACACTCTTTGGATAAAAATGGCAAGTGATTAGTTCAACTCTGGCCAGAAGCCTGATCAGTTGGCACTCCCACTCAGTCAGTTCATTGTGATAGGTCTTGGGACTGATGAAGTGCTGCAGCTTAGGTGCTTGGATGCATTGCCATAATATTTGGTACAGATAGCCACATGGTGCCCAGGGGTCTCATTTATAATTGTTGCGTACACACAAAACGGGGCCTGAAAGAGGCGTACGCGTTGTGATCTATAAAAACAAACCTGACAGGAGAATGTGCGCACCTGTAAGTAAACTCTGACCCATGTGAACGCACATTTTGGAGACAGAGGAAATTAGCGACGCAGATGGTGAGGTGGTGAATTGAAGCCAGATTGTATAATAATGCCCCTCACACATTATAATATAGACCTAATTAGTATCAAATGTTAATTACAGATCCACGTTATCATAAACATTTCAAACCAGCAATGTTATTTGTACTTACGCTTGTAGTGAACCGTAACTATTCGTTATGCATCTTTCAATGTGTAAAAGATATAAGCGAGCAGCCAGCGACCAGAGCGCCCAGCGGTGCTCATGAAGTGCACTATAACTGATAAAATCATCATCGATTGTAGAAATCCAAGAAAACATCAAATAGCATTAAAGAATTGCAGAACAGAGCGTAAGTAGTCACCACCGTGGCGCACACACTCTGCCTTCTCACCTCGACTCACCCGGCACATCTTCACCACCTGCACATATGGATTGTGTAATTTAGCAAAGTCTGGAAATAAAGCCAGTGCCAGCATTCGCTCCACTCCATATCCTCATTATCAGTCCGAATCATAGTGCAGGCCAAGCATAACAAAACCGACATTTAAAAAACGTCACTTCAGATGCAACTTTTTGTGGGCATTTCCTATGGTCCCTATCTGTGTTGCTTGTTTAGCAAGATGTTTTTCTCTGCTACTCAGCCTATAATTTTTTTGTCAGTTTTTAGAGTTTTCCAAAATGGACTGTTGTCTGTTTCAGCCTCTGCCTGCCTTCTGTTTGCACTTGGGTCTCATCTACCAGCCCTGTTAGATTGCTGAATATTATTATTATTTTTATTTATTTATTTATTTTACATAAAGTGCCTGAAATTATTATTCATAAAGAGTTTAACAATAAAAAACTTTGGTTGGATCAGATTTGACTGACAGCAACCAAACAACCCACCAAATTTGATTCAACGTTAGATCTTAGTGCTGCATTCGACACCATTGACCATCACATCCTATTACAAAGACTGGAACATGTAATTGGCATTACAGGAACCGCACTAAGCTGGTTTAAATACTATCTATCAGATTAACCTCAGTTTGTACATGTTAACGGTGAGTCCTTCGTGCACGGCAAGGTTAGTCACGGAGTTCCGCAAGGTTCTGTGCTTAGACCGATTCTGTTCACCTTATATATGCTTTCTCTGGGCAATATTATTAGGAAGCACTCCATAAACTTTCACTGTTATGCGGATGATACCCAATTATATCTGTCAATCAACGGCACGTGTACTGACAAGAACTAGGAAAAGAGATCATATTTCTCCAATATTAGCTTCTCTGCACTGGCTCCCTGTAAAATCCAGAATAGAATTTAAAATCCTTCTCCTCACCTACAAACCTCTTAATGGTCAGGCACCATCATATCTTAAAGATCTAATAATACCATATTACCCCACTAGAACACTGCGCTCCCAGAATGTAGGATTACTTGTGGTTCCTAGAGTCTCCAAAGTAGAATGGGAGCCAGAGCCTTCAGTTATCAAGCTCCTCTCCTGTAGAATCACATCCCAATTTGGGTTCGGGAGGCAGACACCATCTCCACATTTAAGAGTAGGCTTAAGACTTTTCTCTTTGATAAAGCTTATTGTTAGGGCTGGCTTGGGTGAGCCCTGAACCATCCCTTAGTTATGATGCACCTCTTTCATCTCTCCTTCTCTCGCTCTCCATCTGTATGCATTTTTATCCCATTACTGCATGCGTAGTTCTGTGCTTTATTGTTTCTCTCCTCTCTCCTTCTGTCGCTTTCAGCAGGTATTTCTACCTCCGTAGCTGCAGAGACTGGATCTGTAGTTGGGAGCCACTTGCTGCCCCAGTCTCGACAGCTGCTCCTACAGTTGTTATTGGCTCTGTTACTAATATTGTCATATTAATTTATTATTAATATAATAATAATCTCTCTATCTCTGAACTTCTCTCTCTCTCTCTCTCTCTCTCTCTCGCTCTCTCTTTATCTCTCTCTCTCTCTCTCTTAAAACCTCTCTCTTAAAACCTAACACGGCAGATGGCCGCCCACCATTGAGTCTGGATCTGTCCAAGGTTTCTGCCTCTTAAAAGGAAGTTTTTTCTTGCCACTGTCGCCAAATGCTTGCTCATGGTGGGATTTGTTGGGTCTCTGTAAATAGATTTAAATAATATAAAAAATAATAATAATATTAATATTATAAAGAGTACAGTCTAGACCTGCTCTATAGGAAAAGTGCAATGAGATAACTTATGTTATGAATTGGCGCTATATAAATAAAACTGAATTGAATTGAATCCAGCTCCAAAAACACTGGATTCTACATTTCCTATAATGCACCTTGATGGCATCTTTCATTAGACCCTCTGTGCCTGGTGGATGCCCATGTCTTTCGAACTCTACACCCCCAGTTGGAAGCTTTGAAAAGCTACTAAGTGGACCTTTGAGATTAGATTATTATTATTATTTAGTTTTACATCATCAGAGTTATTTTGGAGACTGCTGAGTAGGGACAACAACCTACAAGGCAAGAGTCTGGGTTAAAGAACAGCTGTATATCTTCAATAACCTCAGGATATATCTAATTGGGGAGTTGAATCTTGGAAGAACATTATTTGGAATCAATAAATGAAAGAGCACAACCAACTGTGCTAAAACCATCCCACATCAGAAATATAGAAATACTGGGAACGCCATAGCTCATAGTTTCACAGTTCATGAAAGCAGTTCAAAGAAAATCCTGCATGATTTTCCAATAAAAAGCTGGTCTGGCTGCAACAAAACAATTGAAACTCTGACCCACTGTTAAATAAGGAAGCACACATCCTGCAATAAACCATCCCACAGGTCCAGTTAAGCCTGGTGAGGTAAACAACATGGATTGAGGATTTTATGCATGGCTGGATTAAGGCCCCCCCGGAGCCCGACTGAACACACCACTCTGTCTGAAACCATTTTGGACTGGAATCTGGGGAATGGAAAGGTGCTAAGAGTTTTTACAGCGTAAAGTCGCAGGCTGTTAATGTCTCAATCTCTGATCCAAGCAGAGAGCTGAACAAATCACATCATTATAACACCCGATTTTATCAAAGGATCATATTCAAGTCTTTCAAATCAAACAGAAAGCTGTTGCTAATGCTAACTGCTATTCACAAGCAAGTGGCTGCTGCTGTGTTACAAGCAGTGGTGGAAAGTAAAAAGTGCATTTACTCAGGTATTGTACAGTAAGTACAATTTTGAACTACTTGCACTTGACTTGAGTATTTCTATTTCATGCTACTATACTTCGACTAAACTACAGTGTCAGTAGGAAATGTTGAAGTTTCTACTCCCCTACATTTATAGATTATAGATTCAATGGCTAGAGCTCCAAAAATAAACTTCTTCAGTTTATACACCAGCCATTTGTACCTAGATTTTACCATCTAGTACTGTAAGATGTCTATGTGTTTGGCTAACCCTGCACAATATGAGATGACTTTGTGAATGGGAATGTTACATAAACAACAGTTTTTACGTTTAATTATTCATATTTCACATCTATGACCTACATTTATCTGCATTCATTTTTACAAATCATTATTATGTTAATGGTAAGTTGTTATTTTAAGAGTACACATGTACTTTGCCATAGTTCCAATCACACATACACAAAGAAATTACAAACACATTAAAATTGCTCTATTTTTGCAACAAATTAGACCACGAAGGGAACTGCAGTGTGCATTTACACGCATATTAACAAAAACTCCATGCAAATGTATTTAAATGATCTCTGGCACAGTGTTTCAGCAATCCAGATATTTCATTAGCCCAGGTCGACCTACATTCTCCAGTGGTTTGGATTAGCAGAGCCTGAGCTTCTACTGCCACTCATCTGATTTTGTAGCATCCTCGTCTGAACCGCAACATGCCACGGCGGCCATGATTAGTGGTTTACACTGTTCTCTCGGAGAAGTACATGGAGCTCACCATGTGGCACTTCTTACCCCTCATCACCATGAGCGAGTCTCAGGGATAGGACCTTCTGAAGAGGTCAACGATGGGGCTAATGTTCCCTCTAGGTTTCTGTGTGGGCTGTGGGAAAGATTTAGCCACTAGGAATGAAAATAATAGAAGTGTGGTATTAGCATGTAACAAAAGAGAGGGTCAGGGGGGCCGTGTCATAAAAATTAACATTCTGATTAATAGCGGACGGTTTGCGGGTGGGTGAAATAGGGTGAAGCATCTCCCAATTAAGAGAGATGCTGTAAGCATTTCCACACGATGCACAGCAGTGTGACTTCATTGATTATTTAAATCTCCCGACACGCCAGCAGGATCGCTCAGGATCCACTGTCAAATACTGTTCTGTGTTCTTCTACACATCCAAAAGGTCACACACAATTTCACAGTCCAGGTTCATTTCATGAACGTTATGCAACGTTAGTTTTGCTGCTTAAATGTCCTACGATATTTGCTGTGACATTAATGCGCGCGTGGAAACATTTAAAATGACTAAGAGCAGCCTCTCTAATCATTAAAGTAAATCGTTAAAGAAAACACTCATACATCAATACAACACACAATTAAGAAATCACCTGGAAAGCTCGCACTGCTCGACATAATTTGAAAAGACAATATAGTCTACAGGGACCAGTAGAGGTATAGTGAAATGTCCATGTGGGTGCAGGTCTCTAAATTGGAGAAAATATTTTTTTCGGGTGGGTGGCGGGTGGATGATTTATGCATATATGCGTATTCGGATGACATCAGAGCCGATCCGCACATCACTAATGTATAACACCTTTAGTCTTTGAGCTGGCAGGGTCTTGAAAGCTTGATTTTAGAACTTAGAATCAAATGTAACCGCTCTTTATACCAGAACCTGAGATGAGAGGCTCGCTAAAATGTGAGAGCTAAGTGGATGAGTGGCCTGGCTTTGTCATTTAAGAGATGAAGTGGAGGCTTTCTATTACAGTTGTGCTATTAGGTGTGTAATCATCCCTCCCTCCATCAACCCTTGCCTACAGTCTTTTAAATACTTGGTGAGTGACACATTATGCAACAAACCTGCTGAACATAAATATACATACAGTATATTAAATTGCAGTAATTAGTGTGAATTTAAAGGGGCACTCTTAACTGCACATCAACATAAGTTTACTTGTCATAAAGAATATAACAGCTGGTGGAAACAGATGTATAATGTCTTCTGTGCCTTTGGAGGAGCTTTGGCAAGCTTATTAAAATAACTCTGATGATGTCATAGTGATGTCATCAGGGTTATCTCAGCTTGGACTTGGAGACTTCAAATTCAGAATCAAGACTTTCAAAACAGAAAGCTTGGCTTGCAAACTACAGGAGCAGAGTTTAAAAGATGTGGGAATTTAGCAGGCATGGAAGGTTTAATGAAAGATGCAATGAAGTTGCATTATGGGAAGCGTAGGATCCAGCCTTTTTGGAGCGACTAAAAGTCAGGATTTCTCTGCCTCTGGTGCTTTGATTTTGACAATTTTTTTCCTTCCCAGCATTGTGGAATTGTATCATTATTATTGTTATTGCTCTGGACACGCATGGACACACCCATCTTATTATTGTAAAGTCATAAAAATAGGTAATGTGGTGGGAAAAATGGGGGGGTGACATGCAGCAAAGGGCCACGGGCTGGATTTGAATCCTGGCCACTGCGGTAAGAACTCAGCCTTGTACATGGTGTGTACACTCTAACAGGTTAGCTACCAGGTCACCCCTTTATATTTCTTTTTACACTCCATTTTAATTATTTAACTAACAATATTTTTTTTATTGTTATATGTATACAAATAAGGCAGTGTGTGTCTTGAGAGAATGTTTTTCTGTGTGGAGTTATGAAGTAAAAAAGCTTCAAGATGGTATTGAGTATGTTTTATGGTAGTCAATATTCAAACATTCATCTGTTTCTTGACAGTTATGTAACACCTATAATCGTCATCATCTCAAACTTAAGCCAACCTTAAACCTATTTTGAGAGAACATCTGGATTTAGGAAATCTCTCTTATGGAAATATTAAAATGTAATAGCAAAGCACCATATTGTTCCTCGCCAGGATCAAAGCAACCTGCCATGATCAAATTTTCATAAAGACATGATGTTCTGAAATGATTTATGACTCATATTTTCTTGTATATCAAAGGAAGAGATGTTGTTATGGTAAAATGTGCCTTCAGTTTGAAGTCTAGCTCATTTTCAGGATGGATCATTAGAAATAATGGACTCTAACAGCTGTGATAATTTTGTAGGTGACACTGAAAAGTCTTATTTTAAAGACAGTAAACTTCTCTCAAGGAAAAAGTGAAAACTGAGGCTGTAGATGTCAAAAATGAGTCGTGTCATGTTGCAATGATTGTTCTGTCTAAACAGTAGTATATCACCATTTATGATGACTTATTTAGGATTTTTAACTATTGGAAAAATCCCACCCACTCATTTACTTTCATCTGTTAGATATGATCAATCTGTGATGTTTAACACAATATTGTGACCCTAGGATTATAAGGTTCTGTCTGACTTGAAGATTTACTTTGACATTTATGCATTAATCGCCCTGAAATCAGAAAATCTTCTTCCAAAATCATTCTCTGACTTGGTTCTATAAGGTTCTACCTACAAAGCACAAATCAATGCTTAGAATGTAAAAAGGAGAACTAATCAAATTTTGACTCTTTACCATGTCACCTTACTGCTCTATGACCGAGGTTAAACGAGCTGAATAAACAAGAAAAGTAGCTCAATCTTAAGTTTTAAAACCTCAAAATTGAGGATTTTATCAAAAACAGTGTGAATGGCACTGTTACAAATGCCAGCTAAGTTGAGAGTTATTTTATAGCCTGCTTGTAAATATTAGCTTTTCAAATTCTATTAGCTAGACAGCTAGCTTGCTAATGTTAATTAAACAGCTCATTCTGCTGTTTAGTTAGTAAGAATTAATGTTATTAGTAACTGAAGTTACTGTCACTGCTTTAGAGATGACAACAATTATGGCAAACATTTTAATATGTTGGAATCCGAGATAAATTCCGATTACTAGCTAGCTAGGTGCTGAGCACTTTTGTGATCGGATGCTAACTCCTAAGCTGACCTAAGCTTGTCCAGGCCAAAATGTTGTTTTTGAAACAGGAAACCAGAAAAGCAACAAAAAGACAAATAGCAATCAGAGAGACAGAAACAAACAGAACAAAAATGTAGCATTTTAAAGAATGTATTATTATTAGTAGTATTATTTTGCGATATTAGTAAACCTTCAGTTCAAATCGACAGTAGGCCTATATGCACCACTACTTATTACTGATATTATTACATTGTATTATTATACCGTATTATCATCATCAGGTAAACCCACTTGGTACTTCACACTTATTTTATTTTATACTTATACCCACCTGGCACTTAATTTATTTTCTGACCTGTTTTTATAGTTTTTATAGTGTATTGTATTATATTTGTATTGTATTATATATTTTGCTAGTACTTTCTCCTGTGTGCACTGACGTAAAGGCGAGCTGCTGTAACAAAGAGTTTCCCTTCGGGGATCAATAAAGTATTTCTGATTCTGATTCTGATTCTGAAATCTGTCAGGGAAAATCTTGAACTGAATTGTCGTCTATGGAGTAATGGAGTACGTTTTGCATTCCCCCTGGTCCATAAGAATATTTTATGTGTGTTTGTGTGCGATTCCTCTATGAATCAGAGGGAATGCAATATTTATTGCAAGGGAACGCCAAAGTTCAGGGGAAACAATGACCTTACGGGGCCTCTGTAGTTGTCTGTGCCCTGATAAATTTTATCATAATTCCCTTCAGGAATTAAACATTTGATTTTGTGTATTAAACTGGCTACATTTTTCAACAAAACTATTACTTTCTGTTCTGATTTGGCACACAGAACCTTATAATTCCAAGCAGGAAATTAGTTCTCAGTATCAGAAGGTTCAATCTGAAATCCACCCGATCTGGAAAACCCCCAATTTAAATTATGATAGGATTTTGATTTGATATTATACAAGTATATTAAGGGTACTTGTTATTTAGCTTTACCGTATATCAGTTTTGCTATCAAGGATGTGTAAACTTTGAACTTCAATATCTCAAAACCAGATAGAGCCTTATGATTCCAAAGTCACTGCATGTCAGTATAACTATATTTGTGATTAGGGCTTGTAGGTGACTTTTTCAGCTGTAGCCAGTTTCCCTTTCCTTGAGCTGAAAATACCTCAGTATGACATCACTTCATCTAAATATGGCCAATAACTAGAATACACTACTAAATACCAAAGTTAATCCAGGATGCAATGTACAACATCATCAAAAGCTGTGTTTTAACAGTGATTCAGGGTGCTTTAGAGAGGATTTTTCCTGTAAAGATTAACTGTGATTGCTGTGTGAAGGGCTAAAATTGTAATCCTGAGCCTAGTGCAGTCAAATGCAGCTGGGAATTTTAAAGCCTTCAGATATGGATGAAAAGCTCATACTCTGTCAGACAGAAGTTTCTCTGTGTCTTGATTTAGAGAATGTGTCCTGTTCTGTTCTCAGCCACTGTGATGTATTAAAGCTCAGGGCTGTCAGAGAAGGACAGTCCTGCTTGTATCGTAACGTTTCATGAGTTCTGTCTCCAAACGTCAGCCTGAAAGTGTCAAAGGACATGTCACGGATCAAGCCCCTGAGGATGTGTTCAGAAATATTTTTCATCCAAAGACAGATGTCAGGCGATCTAAATGGTGGCAGATCTTACCTTGCGTCCTCCTGTGTTGAGCCTCAGAGGGGTCAGGTAGGGGTCAAAGATCATGTGACTGGTCTCGATGTCGATGGGCGACTGCCTCTTCCCTATGGCGCACAGGTTCCAGGCTGAGTGTACCAGACCCCAGAAGGATGGGACTGGTGGTGGGTCGGATGAGGGTGAGGCAAAAGCGAGAGAGAGAAAAAGAAAGTATAAGTAATTAGTGTGTGTGTGTGTGTGTTCTAGTGCTCCACCAGATCAAACCATAAAGACAGAGAAAGTCAGCAGACGAGCTTCATTATGGCGGGACAGGAGAAATGGCGAGTTTAGGGAGATTTGAATTTACATATGGCTTCATTAAAATCTGACTAAAAAAGAGCTTTCATTAAAGTCTCCAGGTTATTATCTGCCCATATAACTAAAGTTGAGAAAGAGAATTTATTAAAGTCTGTCTAAAAGTTCTCCTACTAGTTTTCATTGCTTATAATCTACATCAGTGGTTCCAAACCTTTTCTACTTGTGAGCCTCATCACAGGCTATGACCTCAGTGTGGTCATAGGTCATGGATTTATCTCATATGAAGGATTTCTAGAGGCCTGAGGAGGTGAAAGTATCTAGTATTTTACAAGAATAAAGCAAAAAAAATTGGGGAAAATAAGAAAAAATGAACAATTTTCTGCAATAGATTTTTTTCTTT
This sequence comes from Siniperca chuatsi, assembly GCF_020085105.1. Taxonomy (NCBI): domain Eukaryota; kingdom Metazoa; phylum Chordata; class Actinopteri; order Centrarchiformes; family Sinipercidae; genus Siniperca; species Siniperca chuatsi. The sequence continues at coordinate 20,757,628 of NC_058062.1, forward strand.
ATCCCTTCTTTATCAATCATTTTGTGACACGTCAGATTTTTCACCCCCAGGTTGAGAACCACTGAGTAACAATATGTATGACTCCCATCCCAGCAGGGCGGCCTGAATGCCTTTCTTGACACCAAAAGGTCACAGGTTCTAGTTCCACCTTCAGGGGTTGATGTTTTGACTTAACATTATCAAGTAGTGTAGATTTAAAAGTTTACTTCACCGATTTAACATTGAACTCCTGTAACATTGTTGGACTCAAGATGGACAGTTAAAAAAAAAAGAGATCAAAATCTATGCAATAGGACCCGAGATATCATCTTTTTTTTATTCCACACATTCTTCCTTGTCAAAACCTGGAGCCTACATCACCCACAAAACTTGCCCGCCGACAGTTCAGTCGGAGATTCTGGTGTATTATGTTAGTAGCGGCTAATGTAGCCTGGAGCATCTACAATCTTATAATTGCTGGTTTTAACCAAAACATATGTTGTAATTCTATGATATATGGGTCTATATGTTATGTGAGTCTACAAGCAGGAAACATCAGATAATGTGATTACTCTGTCCTGTGGTGGGTGACCTGGAATGGGATTGGACGATTGGATTGGAATGTCGGGCTGAGAGCTGACCTAAAGCCAGCCAGATGTGGGCTGTGGGACTTGACACTGCAGCGAACGGAGGGGAAGACGTCCACACGCAGAGCCTTAGATTACCTTACTAAAGCCACTGAAACTTTGACACATGTGCACACATAGACATTTTCCCTCCTCTCTCTCTCTCTCTCTCTCTCTCTCTCTCTCTCTCTCTCTCTCACACACACACACACACACACACACACAGATGAGAGAGCTTATCACTAGCTAGACTAGTCATAATGCTTGTCAGAGACAGGCTTAATGACAACTCACAGTTTTAAACAGCTGTCATTATGATCAAAAATCTCATCAACAGCAGTCAGTGTGCTCAGCTAAGACTCAGCTAAAAGGGAAACACGTTTAAATGCTCGATGGAGGTGAACTTATTTAATATGATTTTTTTTTTAATGCACACGAGGCTCTTTTCCAGCTGCATGCTGTTTTTATATTCATACACACTGATTCACACCTAGGAGCTGACTGGAACAACCACAGTCCTCTACTCTATCTCTACTTTTTTCACTCTCTCCTCCCATCCCTCCCTCTTACTTTCTCTCCATCTCTCTCTCTCATTCTCTCTTGCTCCATCCGTTCATCCATCCGTCTCGGCCAGTATTCAGTAGAGGAGTGAAGTGACAGATGTGGAGGCCCTGACCTGCAGAGTGCAATCCTGACCCCTGCTCGGCACACAGCCACATGTCAACACACTGTTATATCACCCAGCTGTGTGTGTGTGTGTGTGTGTGTGTGTCTAAGTAGATCTGTGTGTGAGAGACAGACAGAGACGGTGTCAGGAAGTGCATGTAGGTGTGTAGAAACAAACTATTTGAGGCTATAAATAGAGAAAAGGTGAATGTGTGTATCTTCATATACGTGTGATTTTGTATGTGAAATAAGGAATGTGTGATTAAGCCAGCATGTGCATGCCCTGCACAGTATGCAATAACAGTAATCTTTAAGGTTGATTACATGTCACACTGTGCGAGATGGGTTTAACAAAGTGTTGGTCACAATCTGTGTCAGACTGTACGTCAAATTGTGCGATGAAAGCCTCTTGAATCACAGTGCCATGTAAATACAAAGCCATCCTAATGGCTCAGTGAGGCTGTACTTAGTTACAGCGATGCTTTGAGCTAAATGCTAATGTCAGCATGTAACATGCAGGTTTAGCAGGTTATCACATTTAACATAGTAACCATCTTATTTTTGTGTATTAGCATGCTAACATTTGCTAATTAGCAAAAAAAAACCACAAAGTATAGCTGAGGCCGATGTCATTTGTTCAGGTTTTGGGTCATAAATTAAAGTATTGGACAAATTAAAATTTTGACCTGAAAGGTTAAGGGGTCACCAAAATTAGTCATCCTGAGGGAAACATCTATACCAAATTTCACGGTACCAGATTTCATGGTAATCCATCAAATAGTTGTTGACATATTTCAGTCTGAGCCAAAGTGGTGGACCAACTGACTGACCAACCCACAGTGCCATCCCTAGAACCACGCCGCTAGCATGGCTGCTTTCAAGTGTATATGAAAGCAGAGACATGCCATTAACATTAACCAAAGCGCAGCTGGATGATGATCCAGCTGCGCTTTCAAGTTTTAAAAATGCAGCAACACAAAAACAAGCTTTGGAAATGGTGTTTGCACTGTTTTTTCTTAACTTTACTCAAACATTTTGCGTTAAATGTTGAGTTTGACAGTGTGTTTTGCATCATTTCATGCTCTATGCCGAACCTTTCACCAGAAAAAAAAATGTAGATTTGCAATTTGGAAAACCCAGGATAACATTAAGTGACAACATTTTTTTCTTTTTTTAAGTCCAATGGCACTGTCAGAATTTGATGCAGCCTGTCTTTGGTCTCCAAAGCTCTACATCAGCCATCAGTGGACGTGTCTCACAGTGCGATAGGACCACTGTTTAGGATTGATGACCAAAGATTTCACCATGTTTCTCTCTCAATTGTCAACTTTTGTATAGGGGCCTTTAGTGTTTCATTGAAATGTGTCTTGGTCTGGTGTGTGTATGTTTGTACTGTATCCTTCATGTCTGTCCCAAAGCCGATGGTTTATGAACCACTTGACATCTGAGAAAGGACCGAATTACAGAAAGATCCACAGCTGCCAAACACAGACAGAGGAGGCGGCAGGAGACAGAAGACGCCCCAAGTGCTTCTAAACATTGATATTTAACCTTTAGCAGTGTCAAGTAGTGGAGAGAAGAGTGAGGGACACAGAGACAAAAGAGAGAGACGGAGAGTGGAAGACAGAGAAAAGAAGGAGGCAGAGGGATGGAGATAGAGGGAGGAAGCCCTGAGGACCCACCGTCCTTTTTAATATTAATAAAACTGACTGGGTTCAAATGGTGGGGAAAAGAGAGCGAGACAAAGACAGAAAGAAGAGGGAGATAAAGAGTGAGGGAGGACAGCCTGAGGATCCGCTTCTTAAAAGGAAAAACACTGAGTTTTCAGGAGGAACATACTTAATTCTGCATTTTAGCATACACTGCTGTCGAGAGTGATAGAAGTTTAATGAAAAGTAATGTTAAAGCATAAGTACAGTGATATTCTACATTTGTCTAATGTCTACAAATCTCATGAAAAGACCAAAACCAACAATTAATTGATCTACTAATAAACATTGTGTGTGTATCAAAGCCTAATATATTGTATTCCTCTGTGCCATAGAGCTCCATTGTCGTCCCAAAACTTTTAAAAACACATCAGTGAGTCACACTGTTGCACTGGGTGACATGTTCCTTCAATGCTATGAAGACACACACTGTAGTATATTTTGACTCAGTCCCACACACGCCGTCCTGCTGCTGTAAATATTCACTAGAGCACCAAATGTGGATTAATCTGCAGCTGAAAATAGTTTCAATTTTATTTATATAGCGCCAATTCATAACAGAAGTTCTCATTGCACTTTTCCTATAGAGCAGGTCTAGACCGTACTCTTTATAATATTATTGACAGAGACCCAACAAATCCCACCATGAGCAAGCACTTGGTGACAGTGGCAAGGAAAAACTTCCTTTTAAGAGGCAGAAACCTCGAGCAGAACCAGACTCAATGGTGGGTCAATCCGCCGCTGTGTTGGGTTTCCCTAACACATGTAGTTCCCAACCAATGCACTATTTCCTCTTGTTAGTTTGCTGAAACCTACAGAGTCCACTTGTTTTAGAAAATTGCTGAGCCTTTTTCAAAAATAAAACTATATATTTGTGAAGCGTTTTTTAAGATTCATATCTTCACAAAGAACCAGTGGGCTTTGGGCTCAGAGCCACAGACAAGGTGGGGAAATCTCTCTCAGTATTGAGAGATGGACTAACACATTGCTGTATTTTTTAACAGGATTAGCTTAACACAAAGACTGGAAACTGGGGGAAATAGCTAGCCTGGCTCTGTCCAAAGGTAACAAAACCACCTACCAGCACCTCTAAAGCTCACAACACATTATATCTCATTTGTTTAACCCATACAAAAACTAAACTGTAAAAACATCAATTTGCCGTTTTAAGGGGGGGTTATGTGTCAGACTATTTCTTGGCTGGGAGCAGTAACTTCCTGGAGTCTCCCTTGGTTGACTGGCATGTAGCCTTACATTCTTACAGTCCATCCTCTGTGTTTTCGTGTGAGAAAACGGCAATTGTTTAATTTCAAATTAAACACGTAGCTCGTGCCCAGTATATCCACCTACCAAGACACCACTTCCACAAAGCAATAGAAATGACACCAATAAGAGCTACAGACAATAGAATACAACATAATAGTAAGACATTGGAGAGAAGATGTGAATGAGTGAGGAGAAGACTGAGATGAGCTCTCAGAGAGCTGGGGAGTTTTGACTGGATTTTGGAAGGCTGATCCACTATCAGGGAGCCAAGAGTGCAGTTGGTGGTGGAAATCACAAGCTGGGATGAGGTGTGAGACTGGACTATGGCCGGTTTGTTTTGGGATAATGCACTCACAAAATTGTTTCACTGTGCGTGTCACACTCTGTGCTTAAACCCGTCAAGTCAAATCAATCTGGAGTGAACCACCTCTCTCAGAAAACAATAGCCATTAAGTAGATTGGTTACTTGTAAAAATATGAGTTTTGCCACTTTCAGAATTGACGTGTCACAGCGGGGAACACGAGCCGCAGTTACAAAGCCTACAAATGCTCACATTAACCTTTCTTGTTCTTTATAAATGCTATTTATCCTCTGAAATGATGTCATTATCAGCTCCTACTTCACTGGAAGCCATAATAGAAGTCCCTTATCAGACATCCATTCTGTGTTAGTACTGCAGCATCCACTGCAGCTCACTGTTTCTGTCTGTCTGAGATGCTGCGTGCACGCACACACACACACACAAGCGCGGCCAGAAGCACTGGCACAGTCTTTTGAAAGATTTGGGACGTACTTGTTCTTCCTCGTCATATTTTTATCTATATTTATGTCCTTTGCTGCTTCGCAAACCATGTCACAACAAACTCGTTACCTAAAAGAGCTTCATAAATAAATGCATTTGACTTGATTTGGACAGAATAAAGTTCCTTTCACTTGGGGCACCTTAAAAAATTCATGGATTTCTTAAATGGCTGGTAGTTTATGATGTCGTAACGATCTAATCTAATCTAATATGAAAGAGAACCAAAGTTCAATTCAAGTTCAAAGACTGCCTCTTAACAACAAAAATTAGCTAGGGGTCATTATTGACTACTGTAGACCCCCCTTAGAACATTGTGTATGTATGAGTACGTATTTACTAATTACCATATACTAATTCATGTGCTGTAACTTGAATAAGCAACGGCAATATGCCGTCATTTTTACATTTGTGCAGATTTTAAAAAATGAGATGTGTTAGTTAGTGAGCTTTAGAGGTGCTGGTGGGAGCCAGCCCAGCCATTTCCACATTTCCAGTCTTTGTGCTAAACTAAGCTAGCCAGCTGCTGGCTCCAGCAACATATTTACTGCACAGACATGAAAGTGTCTGTGAAATCTAACTCTCTGCAAGAAAGTAAATCAAAATTCCGCCCAAAATCATTTGAGTTTATAATGTGCTTCAGTGCCGCATAATATATTACTAAGTAATTCTCTTTACATTAAATATTAAAGACTGAATAAGCAACAATAGAGTATCAGAATTAAACATTTTTAGTTATTATTTAGAGTTTAAAACTCAAAAACTCTGCTTCATCAGGACTGCGTGGGTGTGGCTTTATCAGATTTAATTGACAATGCTGCAACATTACTAAACGACCCCAAATTTGTCATCACATTTTGACTCAACTCTTGCTAAATCCTGATTGGTGCATGGAATTACTGTGTTGAGAACATTCTAATACTTGTTAAGCTAAATATGCCAATTTCTTAGCTCGTGAAAAGTTGACATTTTGGAGATACATGGTTTTCACAGTTTACATTGCAGTTACAAACTTTTGAAACAGCATTTATCTTCATTTTTGGAAATAAAACAGAAACACTTAATTTTACAGGTGTATAATTTCATTATTTCTTAGAAAGTTTCCTGCAAAGAATTATGTAATCTGGTACTAATTATAGGAAATGAAGGTCTGAGACAGTTAGTCATGCTGAGTTTCTAAGCAGTTGTGGATTTTCAGAGAAATTTCCTTGAAAGAACTGTTACATTTCAATATAACTTGCAGAAATTGCAGACTTTGACTCATGACCTCAGTATTTCTAGCTAGAGCCCCACTGTAGAGTAAGACTGTGTTCACTGGTGTAACTAGTTTTTAAAAAAAAAAGCTGCTGTAAAAGGTAGTAAAATGAAATGTGAGCCCTGTATGACATTGTTTCATTATGAGTACAGCGTGCGCTTTAAACACAGCCATCCATTAGCATCCTACTACCTACGCATTAGGCCAGCTCAAGGCTTAAGAGGCTATTACCCATTCTGACCCACATTGCTTGGGTGTTTTACACACACAAACACATAAACTTAGATGTACATAGAGACATATGTATGTACTATATACATATATTCTGCAATGCATAAACTAGCCATATGTTTTAATGGAGAGCATGGATTATGTTGTATATGGGATTTCCTGAAGAGCAGTACATTAGCATTCCTGTTAGCAGGATGTCCCGTATGGACTTTATGTCACAGACTATTACTTCTGATGGGATGTTGATATCTTGGTCACAGCTCCAGAATACTGCAGATCATGTGTTGTTGGGACTGGATGATAAGATTACAATTAAGATTTACATCATGTTACTCCATTAGGAAAGACTGAAGGAACTACAACAGAAAATGGACACGAGTCTTTCAACATGTTATCAGTTGAGAGAAATATTGGTTAACAGCTCAAGCATGTCATTTCCTCTGGGAATGGGGGGGCATAAGGCATGTCTCCCCCTTATAGTAATAAGCATTAGGGAACAGTAGCCAGTGCTGCACCAAGTGACTTTAGGACTTTTTTTAGCCCTGAGTTTCATCTTTCAGGCTACATACGCTCACACCCTACCTTGATGGTGGAGGTTGTTGGGGCCATACTCAGCCTGAGAGGAAGACTGTAGACACTACTCCTGAAAAAAGTAATGCCACCTTGTCTGCATGTTTTTCAGGTAAAAATGTACATTCAATATTGCATATTATGTTAGAATTGAACATCAATCAAACATAATGCAGTAAAGACCAGTGTTCTTCTTAGTAAAGCTACACATATCTATCATCACGTATAAAAAAAACAAAGCATGATTTCATTGTGTCCTGCCCACTTCTGAAACCAAACGCATGCCCTTGGCTATGCTTGAAGAGTAGCTTAACACTAAATTGATCCATTCTGGTCATCTTGTTCATTGCAGCAGTAGTTCTGTGCATTTTTCCAGAGAAATTCAAGTAATTTTGTACAAGGCAACGTCATGTTCATTTCATATAAAAAAACAGATATCAACTCTCAGCAGTGTGGAGAGTTTGGATTTGTTGTTATGTGAAAAGAGATTGACAGCGTGAAAGTGACGTAGTTATAGTAGTATTACTAGTAGTTAGGGGGAAACAACTAACCTGGCTCTGCCCAAAGCTAAATTGTTTGTTTAATCCATGCAAAAACCAGAGTTAAAACTTCCTGGAGTTTCTGCTGGTTACCTGGCAACCTCATGGTGACAAAAAAAATTCAAGGTATAACGTGTTAATTAGTGAGATTTACAGTAAGTAAGTGGATTTTGTTAACTTTGGACAGAGCTTGGCTAGCTGTTTCCCTCTGTTTCCAGTCTTTATGCTAAGCTAAGCTAACCTATTACTGGCTCTAATTATATACTTACAGACTTTAAAGTAGTACCAATCTTTTCATCTAACTCTCGGCAAGAAAGTGAATAAGCATATTTCCCAAAATGTAAAATTGCTCCTTTAAAAGGTTTTAATAGTCGAACCACACCCAACACACCTCTGTAGCTGTGACCTACAATGACTTGGCTGCAGCTGACAGTATAAGATTATGTTAGAAGTCCTTTCCAGTATGCATATTTTACATATTTTTATATTATGTTTAGAGCATTTGCGCTGCAGCACGAGCTTTGCAGGATTTTCTCTTCGGGTTGGTCCATTGTGCAAGTGCAGTACACACAAGAGCCCTCAAATAAATTCCAAATTTCCCATGTTACTGACAGCTATTGTCAGTCAGAAAATAATAATAATGCGAATAAAATGCCTTGGTGCTTTCAAACAATGATGCAACTCCACTGTAATCCACTTTGTGTCCCTTCCCCTTTACTGTCTCTCTGTTCATGTCTTTCTCTGTTCATCTCTATCCTGCTCACAGATTTCTTTACCTCTAACAGAGTAAGAGATAAAAAAGAGAGAAGGATATGAGCATGCTGACATACAGTAGATGAAATGCAGACATATATTTCAGGCAGTTTTCTGACACACGTATATCCTGGTTGGACAGGTTTGTACAAATATTAGATTGTATTCTTGTTTTAGTCAGAAAACTGCTTGCTTGGCTAGATAACATTACACTGTATTGCTACACTTTGCTTCTCTTCCTCTTCAGCCTTCACCAGTCTGTCGAAACTTTACCTGAATTCTTACCAATTCTTTTAGTGCGGCGGATGCACAACAGCTCTTTGGCATTGATGGTGGTGACTTCTGTGTATGATGACATCATATTTATTGTACAGACAGGCATTGTGAAAGGCTCAGCATAGTTTTGAAGTAGCCAGTGCCAGAGGTTAATAGGGATGGGTTCCGATAGCTGGTTCCATTTTGGATCTGGGTTCCAAGTTGGTAAAATATCCGGATATATTAAGCTTATCGAATCTTTCATTCACGATCTCTTTCACCTCTTTCTGACACTATAGGCGTCTGCAAAGAAAAATAAACTGGTGATATATATAACACACGCTAACTCAGTGACACAGCTATTAACAAGACTGACTGACTAGAACATTTAAGTTTAGGTGGTCGGCCATGTTCAGAGTATGGATATACTTCACCAAAGTCAACCAAACAACTGCCAAATGCAATGTTTGCCGGAGGGAACTCACGAGAAAGGGGGAAACGACAAGGCCCTTGCTTAAATATTTATCTACCATCCATCATGTTAGATAAAGTAGAATTAATATTATTTCCACTGTGTTGTTTTGTACTTCTGCAGCTGCAGCACAGCCCCGCAGTGAGGAGCAAACAGCGTTTTCCATTCAAGCAAAAGTAGTGACAAAATATGTGGCGAATGCCCCACAAACTTTCAGCACAGCCGAATCCCTGTCGTTTAGGTGATACTGAATGAAATAAAAACAGTACATTTTTTTAGCTAAGAGATTCGATTCGATAAGGGATTTGAAAGGATTTGGATTCGATAAGCAATTCAAAACTGGATTCACATTCGATAAAATGCTATCGAAATCCCACAAGTCAATTAAAATAAAATCATTACAATTTTTTGCTTCATTTGAATTTTGTCAGGCTTATGTCATGTTGTGTGTCTTCTCTAACTGATTGCTTCAAGATGTCATAGAAAGAAGTGTAAAATCACCAATCAATTCAGGCTTTGTAAAACTTTACATTTTCTACAGCCTGTTTCTTCTCACAACAAGAAGCAGAAAGAACTATCTGCTCGTTGGCCCTTTTCCAGGAACATCCTGCCCTTCCTCTCCTTTCCCCCCACACACTGTTCTCAGTTTGTGTTTATTCCTGGACCAGGAGAGAGAGCGAGAGAGAGAGAGAGAGAGTGTGTGTGTGTGTGTGAGAGAGAGAGAGAGAGAGAGAGAGAGAGAGAGAGAGAGAGAGAGACTGTGTGAAAAGCGGGTGCAATTCGTTACATCTCTGACCCAGGTGTGCATGTTCAGCGTGAACATGACCCAGAAAGTTCCTCTGATGATTTGTCTGATATGATTAAACACACACACACACACACACACACACACACACACGATAAAACAATAAATTAGCTTCCACGGAATACTTTATGTAACTTCACAAACAACAACGGTCACTGATGCGAAAATCAGAGTGGTTCATGTTTCATTGTAGTTAACTTGGTGACAATATTCAGTGACAATCGATGTACAGTAAAATTAATGAGAGAAGACCATAGAGACCGATCATTCTCCTCAGCGCCGCCGCTCCCACCACGCGCATCACGCACTGTGCGTAGGGCACCAAGTGCTGAGGGGGCCAAAAATAGCCTAATGAAATTTTTTTTTAAATGCCGGTATTATTTCATTAGCCTATAGAAATATTAGGCACATTTTAGCCATGTATATGTAACAAAAAAGGGGGAACAAGAAAGATATTTAATAATTGCTCTAGTCTAGTGCCCCCCCCCCCACACACACACACACACACACACACACACACACACACCCCACCGTGCCGGATGGTCCGTTCCGGTTGTTCGCGCGGGCAAATAATAAAGGAATTATGCTTAGGGCACCAAAATGGCTAGCAGCGGCACTGATTCTCCTTCTAGTATTAAATCAGAAGTCAGAATTACATTTCTGCTGACCATTTTCCAAATTGTACCTACTCTACATTGTTATGGCCTGGTCACAGTAGCATTTAAAACGGCCAAGTTTCGTAGTGAAATCAATTCATTACAATGGAATCACAGTGATTACTGGATTTGCTGGCAGGGCGAAGTAAATCTGCGTTATATAGTTTTGTATAGTTCAATCTATACAAATACATCTTTTGAAAAAATGTTGGGAACTTATTACAAGCATTACAAGCTTGCTATGTGAAAGTTAGTCAACATTGCAAGCTAGTTTGCTCGGACAGCTTTCTTGCCCTCTTCAGTAAAACTTTTTCTTAACTGAAATGATGTCCCAACAACAAAATGCCAGAGGGGAGTAGACGGCTTAGTACAGAGAAAATACAAAGAAGCTCAGGGCATAATTGTGACTGACTAGAGCTAGCAGATAGTTCGCCAGCTACAGCAGTTCACCAACTAGCCCTGTGATACAACCTGCTCTGCCTTTTTGTGGTGTGACCAAACCTTTAGACTGATGTCCTACCTTACAGGCCAGGGCCGATTTTATCCTATTTGGGGCCCTAGGCCAGATTTTGCTTTAGCCTCATTAGAACGGTTATTTTTGCGTTTCCATTGGCAAAAGTTGTGGATGGTACCAATAGAACCACTCCATTCCGTCATGTTTTTTTGTTACCACTCTGTTGAGGTTCCAAGTGAGCTGAGACGATACTAAAAGGTGGAGTTAAAACACCGCAGACCACTGATCGGTCAGAGAGGATCGCAGCAACCAGAGTCGTGTCATCGTCTGCGCTCTGATGTAGGATTTCCCACACTCCTGTTTTTTCAGCAGTCTTTTGTCTTGCTGCCTGCAGCCTTTTCTCAAACAAAGATTGTCTCCTTGTTGTAGGCTAATAAACAGCCACATACAGTATGTGCGTAGCGAGCGTGTGGTAGAGAGAGCAAGGAGCGAGTGAGAGAGAGCGGCAGAAAAGTGACAGTGAATGGAGAAGAGCAGAGGAAGGTTAGCAGTAAGCTGTCAATCTGGCAGTAAATGTACAGTGTAGGTTAACGTTACAGTGTGTCAGTTAATAAATGCTGCATCTTCTCAAGACCAAGAAAAGTCTTCTTCTGTTAGAGCAAATTTACAAGAAGGAATTATTTTGATAATTTCACCACATTTTTGAAATTTTAATGATTAAAAGGTACCCTGTGGATTTAATGTAATGTAAATGCACCGTGTATCCTACAGCCTAACAAATGTATTGAATGCATTTTCTTCATCATAAAACATTTGCAAAGCTGATTTTTGAAAGAATTTGAAACCTACATTTTTTGCACACGTGTTTCATCTTTTTTGACAAATTGCTACATTTCTTGGCACATTATCGCCACCAACTTCCTCATGTGCGTGCATATATATGCGGTTATGTGGCATGCGCTGTAACCATTCAGCTACCAAAGCTCCAACCTTTAATTTCTCACCTTAAACAATCTCAAAGCTATTTTTGTGATGCAACAACAGCTAGTATGAAAATTCTAACTTATCGTTGCGGGTTTGGCTCATGTCCTCCGCACACCCACTCAACAGTCAATCATATTATACTGCTACCTCACAGACCCAGCCACACAGGAAAAGTACAGGGACAATAAAACAGGTGTCACAGCACTACAATTTCACACACCCATAGTCATCACGTGTCATAGTCAGATTTGTTATTCATAGCATTTTTATCAGTGGATGGGTATCTAATACATTTTAATATATTCTGCAATTCAGTCCTTGATAAAATTGCACCATCCAAGACCGGGAAAACTAAACACATGTCCCAGCCCTGGATAAATGAAAACATTCGTAATCTTAAATTCATAAAGCAGAGCATCTAAGCTCCCTGGCAACCATGAGGACCTTAAAGCTCTGATGAAGCTTTTTAAAACAAAGGTTAAAAACTCTAGACACACCTATTTTACAAATCTCATTGAATGAAATATTTCTAATTCATTCTAATCCACAATTTTAGATTTATCTCTTAACCTTCTTTTTTTTGGTATTGCTGAGTCTAGGTCCTCCACCTCTAGGCTACATTGGGGGGTTCATCAGGGTTCGGTACTTGGCCCGATTCTGTTTGCCATTTACATGCTGCCATTAGATAATCTCATACATTCACACAACATTAGTTTCCATTTTTATGCAGACAATACCCAGTTTTAAACTGTCTCAAGGACATTCATAAATGGATGGCTCATAACTTCCTTCAGCTCAACTAAAAAAAGCCTGAGATTCTTCTATTTGGCACTGTCCTACTTTATTACTCCGCAATGTAGAAACCTTGATGTTTTAATTGACAGCAACCTCATTTTGAACAACCATATCAGATCTCTCATAGAGTCTTACTTTTTTCAACTTCAATTTCTAAAATGAAGCCATTCCTGTCTACCACAAATCTTGAAACAGTCATTCATGCTTTTATTTCATCGTAGCTAGATTACTACAACTCCCTTTTTTCTGTCTACAGCAAAAAATCCCTCTCTTCTCTACAGTTAATCCAGAACGCAGCCACCAGGGTGGTAACAAGTACCAGAAAACGTGAACACATTACACTGTCTTATCATCTTTGTAATGGTTGCCTGTTAGTTTTAGAGTTAATTTAAAAATTTTACTTATCACTTTCAAAGCCTGGAATGGTTCGGCCCCAAAGCTATATTTCTGACCTTTTAACTCCCCATGTGGAGTCACAAGCCCTGACGTTGCTGCTCTCCTGGTGGTTCCTAAATCTAGATTAAAAAACAAAGGTGACAGAGCGTTTGCAACCTTCAGAGGAGATTAGGATGGTTAAGTCTATCTCCTCATTTAAGTCACTTCTTAAAACACACTTTTATACAGTAGCCTTCCTGTGATCCTCTATTTTACTTCCCACACAATTTGTTTTATTGTTATGTTTTGTTATTGTGTTTAATGTTGTTTTTGCTTATTCCATGTGTTGTTTTGTTGATAATACTATTGTTCTTATGTTTGTGTTAAGGCCTTCATGTTTCCTGTTGTTTTTATCCTGTAAAGCATCGTGTCAACCTTGTTTTGGAAAGGTGCTATATAAATAAAGTTTATTATTATTAAAGTTTATTATAGCCACATCAAAGTGAACATCCTTTCATGTTATTTTTTTCCCATACAGTTGAGGACATGTTTTAAAAAACTGTCCTTGTTGATGCTTCAACATGTAAAATAAAAAGTATGTAAATGTGAAATATTTCAGGAGCTGGGTATAACTTGAATAACTATTGAGCATAAAAAAATGAAATTACTGTAGTGATATGTCCATTTCTACTTTGAAGTCTTTCTGAAGATGACTGAGAAGTCTTTTTAGTGAAAAAGATTTTAAAGATGTATAAAAATTAGGACTTAGAGCAACAACATAGGGTACAGTTAGTTCTAAGCTTTGTTAATTAATGAACCTTTGTTTTAGTCTGATTTATTTTCATAGAAATCCACTAGGACTCAGCTGGAAGGATTAAGTTTTCCAATTTTCCAGATAGCAGCCTGAAAAATAGCAGTCAAAACTGGGGCAACCTTCTTCCTTTTGAACCTATGAGTCTGACTGTCAACACTGCAGACATGCACCAGGGAAAGGGATTTTTTGGTCCTAAAGTTTCTATGAAAATATAGGCCAGATAAACCACTTATATATTTCAAGCCCAGGACCCAAATTTTATCAAAGTGACAAGTCATTCTGGAAGCCAGGCTCCCAAAAAACATACTGGGGCTGTTGGCATATGGTAACGCACCACAAAACAGACCTGCAACACATCTCTGTTTTCATAGTTCAGATTTTTCTATTTATAAAACAAAATGTACTGATACGTACAGTGTGAGGCAATGTCTGTGAAATGCTGCTTTTCTATACTGTATGAAGTGTAATCATACAAACACAAATAGTGTTAACCTCAGGATTAGCAAAGTAAACTAGTGAGTTAGAGAATACTGGTTTTTACTTTTCTACAATGTATTAAAGGGGTACGCCAGTGATTTAGTATTGCATTTCCATAAAGTTGGGGGACTATTTAAAAAGAATGGTCAAAGCTGAAGCAGCAAAGCAGAGTGTAAATATTATATTAAATAAATAAGATATTATTTCAATCATGTGAATAACTTCAGAGAAAATATATAATATAGCCATGAAAATGCGAAATAATCCAGTTATTTTCAACTAAGCTCATTATTCTAAATGATTGCAGGTTATTATTATTTTATCTTGTTTTAAATTAAATTAAATTTAAATTTAAAACAGTATGTCACAAAGTCTTTGTCAATCATGACAAACAGGGCACGTTCTTTATAGCTGGACAGCCAATCAACCCATTTTTTAAAATTTAATTATGTATTAATCATTTAATATTGAACACTGGGTCTTCATACCACTCATGCATTAGCCCTTTTGCCCTGCTGTCTATGGAGTCCGGAAACTGACAAAATGTTGTAAAAGGTTATCAGACAAGTCAAAAATATGACTGAATATATTAATAATTAATACTGTTAATTGAATAACTAAAATGCAGCATAAAAAGAAATAAGGCGTTCTAATTTTTTTAATCAGTTAGTAAAGCTTTTAATTATTTTTCCTTTACCTCCTCTCTTAAATCCCTTATTGTCCAGCAATGTTTGCTTTGAAAACAGGAGTAAAGGGTGCATTTTTCCGGGGCTATTTTTAGCAATGGATTATTGCAGATTTGGAGCTCTAGTAGTATTTACGGCTGCAGGTATATCAGGCTTTGGCTACACAGACAATACTTGTTAGTAGGATTAATTCATTGTTGCTTTTGGTCTTTTAAAAGAATATGTTGACAATAAGACAATAAAAATATAGAATATCACCAGACTTGTCCCCTAATAGGTTCATGGATTTACAAGCAGTGGAAGTCTCAGCCTTTTAACAACATTACACAGAACAAAATGTACCCTAAATACATGCTGCTTTTAAAGACATATAGTAAAATGTGGTCAACAATAAAGTGGTTTTCGATAAACTACAAATAGATAAGATGATTTTTTATGTTTGAGCCCTAATGGGAAAAAAGTCTTCCTAAACTCTACAACCTGAAACCTTTTTTCAAATCACAACTATTTCTTTTCCATCACTTCTTTGATGCTCGATCCTCACTACCACCAATCTTCTCCCTCTCCATCTCATCTTACAGAGATAGACGTTTAAAAATAACATTGTCTTGGGAGAATCAAGCTGTTAAGGGTGCTGCGTGTCATGCAGTAATCTCATATTCTTAAGAAGATATAAAGGCGCTGGGAGAATAGTGTGGGTGGTGTGGGTGCTTGTAAGGATTGTTGAGGAATAACTAAACTGTACTATTCAAAGAGTGTCTTTACATGAGACTGCTGTCAGCAGTGGATAGCACTAAAAAGGGTGACACAGGTCACAAGCTAATCCTACAATCCTGGGTAAAAGAAAATATAAAAAGAGAAGACGAATATGGGGGAGGGTTATACAAAGATGACATAAAAAGGATGAGTCAGGGGACAGGGCTACATTACAGGTTCTATGTCCTATATTTCTGCTATATTGAAGCATATAAAGTCTAGTAATATTAGCAGAAGATGCTGAATATCAGTGGGTGAGACAAAACATTATATATATTATTAAAATGTGTATCAGTCAGTCACCACCTGCAGTGCTTAAAGCAAGATAAACTTTGTGACACTGTACTGACTGAGTTTGTAACGCTGTTTAAGGTTGTAATGCTTCCATTCATATGACTGGCAGCTTGAACCATGTCAGTCCATCACGCACAAACTAAATGTTATCCTGGAATCGGTTGAATTACCAGGTGCACACGGTGCTAAACTATCAAACAAGCCGTTTACTTACAATGTCTCTAAAACCAAAGGGTTTATCAAAGTAAACCTCTTAGCTCTCCCTATAATGTGCAGTTTAGTCACAGTGTCACAGGTTCAAGTCCAACTAGATTACATATCATCTTTTATTTTCTTCCATGTTTCTTTCCATCCTAAAATCTATACTATCCAATTAAGCAGGAACACCACCACCCCCAAACACACAAACAAAAAGATCGAAGAAGGATTATCCTGCGATAACAGTGACTTGCAAGCTAGAAGCAAAACATCAGCGTGGGTGAGCTCAGTTTAAATAAGATTCCTTTAACTAATTAAGCATCCAAAGTGGCTGTCCCAAGCCAAATTAAAGCTCAGGGTGCTGGGGGAACGTTCACACTAATGCAATGACCCCAAAAGATCAAGAGTTTTCCTCTATGTAAATTACCAACTTGCATGACCCTGACTAAGAAGAAGTTTCGTATTGACTATGTCGAACTTTTTACCAAAGACCTTTTCTGTAATCTAAATACTAAAGGCTTACTCATATGGCAGATCTCCACATAGTTTTTCAAACACTGCCACAGCGGGAGCTCAGATTTGCCTTCACATTTTTCTTAAATGTATAGAAACGAGGGAAGTACAATGCAAATTCCAAAACAGCTAACGTGGCTCTGTCCGAAAGGTATGAAAATCTGCCTACCAGCACCACTAAAGCTAATCAACACGATATACCTCATTTATTTAATCTGTACAAAAACCAAAATGTAAAACTCCGGTTTTTGTCCATTGTAAAGGTGGAAGCAGTGTACATCTGTACTGTTGGTGACCTCAGGGAGGGTGGATTTTTCCTCTAAGAAATGAATAGATCCACAACCTTTCAAACTCAGCACGACTAATGAAATGGCACCGAGCATCTGCTCTCAACTGGAGTAAAATAGGTTGAGCTAGTGAGGGGAATTACTTGGCATACCAGCTGTTCTATCTATCTAGCAATCAAAGTCTGCTCCCGACTGCTCTTAAGCTTGCAGCTCCCTCAGAATAGAGGAGCCTCTGAGCATTCCAAAGATCCTACAGGTTACAGGTTTGTGAGTGGATGCTTGGTTGTTAGAACTATTTGGACAGTGTGGGTGGAGGAAGTGATGGTGTTATGACCTCTCTCCCTCGCAAATATGAAAGAACTTAGAGTACTCTGCTGGCCAACAGCCTTTCTGTAACATGGGGATTGAATGAAAGTGAAACAGGGTGTTGCTGGAAAAACATAAGGTACAGTCTGCTTTCTGTTGATTAGTAAAGGTTATTACACTGACTGAGGAAAGGACAAGATGAGACATCTGACCAGGAGTGTGGATGAACGACGGGTCAGCAGACCTGGCTTTACAACAGAGAAAGTGTTTTCCAGCTCCCACACAAGACTTCACTGATCCAAGCTGGCTTTTATCCACTTTTCCTCATCAAATGTTTTCTAAGCACGTCTCTGTTTGTGATCCAGCTTGGACTGCCAAGTTTTGTCAATGAAGATGATGAACTGTTAGCTTTAGAACTGTGGTTGAGTGTGCACTGACTTCTGACAGAGCAGGTTTACTGTCATTTTTTTGTCTGTCAGAATAGTACACCAGAGGTGGAACTGTTTTTTTTTTTTTCTTTTACATTTAGTTGTAGTATTATACTCAAATGCATATTAATTTTGGTCGAATTTGAGTCTAGTTTCAACAAGACTAATGGAGATATTTCTTTAGAGACCACAGTAAAAGGTTTGAAAAGCGTCACAGCTGAAAAAAATGCTCATGCAATATGCATTTCAAAGCGTTCCTGTTTAGCGGTGCAAAACGATTATTTTGATCATCAATTGATCTGCCATATTTTCTTTAATACTTATAAAATGCCCTATAAAATATCCGAAAATAGTGAAAAATGCATCACAATTTTCCCAAGCCCAAGGTGCCGTCTTCAAATTATTTGTTTTCTCTTACCAATGATTCAAAACCCAAAGATATTCAGTTCATTTTAATAAAAGACTAAGAAAAGCAGTAAATATTCACTTAAGAAGCTGCAACCAATACATCTTAGGTGTTTTTACTTAATTACCAACAATTTATTTATTATCACAATCATTTTTGATTTATTTTCTGTGAATCGGCTAACAGATTCTTTGATTCATTGTTTCAGCTCTACAAATTTATATAAATAGCCACTGCACCTGATTTATTACTGCAGACAGACCACTGCAGCAGAGAAAATTGTGTCTGAGATTGAACCTCTGAGAAAAGCAGGTGTAAAACTTGTGACAAACACAGAGGGAGAGAGACTAGCCAGGTCGAAACTGTGAGTGACAGAGACGGACAGAAAGAGTTAATTTACAGAAGCTCGACCACAGCACAAAGCAGCAGCCTGTTATTTTTCACACAACTTTACCTCTTCACTTTGTTTCCTTCTGTGGCTTTCTGCTTGAATAAGTATTTTTCCTGACTTTTGATGGCTCACAGCAGCTCCAGTCCAATGTGATAATATTGAAGCAGCCAATTAAATACTCATTAAGTAGGCATAGGCATTTTTTTATCTTTTTGCAGCAATAATCTAGTTGAAGGAGTTCAAAGGTTTTACCATAAATCTCCCATACTGATTTTCATAACTTATTCAATCACTGATCTTTTTGTCGAGCTGATCACATTTGGCTACTTTATGCTTTTTCCTCACATACTGTATAGACTTCCTCTTGCAGGATGAATCCACACTTGCAATGCCAAAAATGTCTTCTCTTCAACCCATGTTTCAAGTTCAGCAGCAGAAAACATTGCTTTTCAGACATGTGCATTAGATCTTACTTAGCAGCACTTTATGCTGGGCTCATTTACATGTGTAGTCTTAGTAAATACCCCACTAACTTGAAAAATTGCAGTGAGGCAAATTTTTGCGCCCATGAGGGTAATTTGCAGCAGGCTTAGTAAATATATAGTCACTCTAGTGGCTCTGTGAATCTGTACTTAGGCACAGCGGGGCTTTAAGCTAGATGCTAACATGTTAATGTTTAGTATCTTAATTAGCATGTTAGCACTAAACACAAAGTACAGCAGAGACTGATGGGAATGTCATTAGTTTTGCAGGTATTTGGTCATAAACCAGTACTGGACAAATTGGACAACAATTGTATTTGACCTGATGATGGCACTTAAAGAAAGGTCAGGGTTTACCAAAGTGTATACAATTTCTCCTGTTGGAAATATTAATATACCAAATATGTTAGCAATCCATCCAATAGTTGTCAAGACATTTCACTCTGAACAAAAAATGTCAACCTGCTGGTGGTGATAGATGAAAACTCAGGGGATCAGAAAAGTCATTTTGTGCCAATCCATACAATAAATGTTGAGATATTTCACTGGAGTAGTTTAAAACACTAGCTAGGTTTCCATGCAAATGTAGCGCCAGTCAAACCTCAAATGATGAAAAACATTGGAATACGTGATGGAAATATAGCATTTATGTTTGTTTCATGTATTACTTTGAGGAACGTTACAGTCTCCTCATCGCTCCACACAAACATGATGTTTTTGTTTGCCGACATTTTTGTTGAGACATTTTACTTGAGATATTTTACTTTTACTTACTTAATTTAACATGGCAGATCTAATGGAATGTCATGGAAACATAGCCTTTTCAGCATTGTTTTGTTTATGTAATTAGTAGCTTTTGAAGCTACATTTAAACCATATAAGACTGGTCACCACCAACAGCAAATCCATCCATCCATTTTCCAAACCACTTGTTAAGAGTCTGATAGAGGTTGGAGCCCATCCCAGCATGCAGTGGGCAAGAGTCAGAGAGAACCCTGGACAGGCCACCAGTCTATCAGAGCACTAACATGTACAGACATACAAACACATTGACACCTATAGGAAGTTTATGGCTTCCAGTCCACCTAACCTGCATACTGTCTGCAGCACTACTGGATAGTGCATTTCTTAGCTTACAATAAAACGTGTCATATACAGTAAAGTGTAGGGCTTATGAACATATAGACGAGCTACTACATTAGCACCAGTGCTGCGACAAGTGATGATGTTCCAGGGTCTCGACCTTCCTTTGGTCATCATGGGGGATTTACAACCATCTGCTGCTGAGCTTCTGTCTTACCCTGCATATCTATGTGTGAGTGTGTGTGTATAGACAGGGTCATTTCTCTCTAACCCCCTTGTTGTGTATTCTTGTCACTCTTCCATCTTTCTCACTGAATATTTTTCCTCACTTTATGTCTCTCTCTGACTTTCACTCTGCTGTGATAACTCTCAACATTAAGACAAAGGTCATATTTAAAGAGACAGTGAGACAGGGTGACTGTAAAACTATCCTGCATGATCGCTCAGTGTTTGAAATATCACTGCTTTATAGCACCTTATATTTGCCAGAATTTATCATCCATCAAATATTATGTCAAAACAGAAATGGAAGGCAATAAAAACAATACAAAAAATTACCTCATGATGTAATGCTACATGACACAAAATAATAAAACATAATATAGCCATGCTCAAATACAAAAAAAAAAAAGGTGAATTGTCACCTGGGTGAACATGCAATGTCATGTGCGTGCACATATTGGACAGACACATTGGTGTGAAAAAGTGTTTGCCCCCTTCCTGATTTCTTTTTTTTTTTGCATGTTTGTCACAGTTAAATGTCTCAGATCATCAAACAAATTTAAATATTAGTCAAAGATAACACAAGTAAACACAAAATGCAGTTTTTAAATGAAGGTTGTTATTATTAAGAGAAAACAAAATCCAAACCTACATGGCCCTGTGTGAAATAGTGATTGCCCCCTAAACCTAATAACTGGTTGGGCCACCCTTAGCAGCAACAACTGCAATCAAGCATTTGCGATAACTTGCAATGAGTCTTTTACAGCGCTGTGGAGGAATTTTGGCCCACTCATCGTTGCAGAATTGTTGTAATTCTGCCACATTGGAGGGTTTTCGAGCATGAACTGCCTTTTTAAGGTCATTCTACAGTATCTCAATAGGATTCAGGTCAGGACTTTGACTGGGCCACTCCAAAGTCTTCATTTTGTTCTTCTTCAGCCATTCAGAGGTGGACTTGCTGGTGTGTTTTGGATCATTGTCCTGCTGCAGAACCCAAGTTCGCTTTCAGCTTGTGGTCGCGAACAGATGGCCGGACATTCTCCTTCAGGAATTTTTGGTAGACAGCAGAATTCATGGTTCCATTTATCACAGCAAGTCTTCCAGGTCCTGAAGCAGCAAAACAGCCCCAGACCATCACATTACCACCACCATATGTTACTGTTGGTATGATGTTCTTTTTCTGAAATGCGGTGTTACTTTTACACCAGATGTAATGGAACACACACCTTCCAAAAAGTTCAACTTTTGTCTCGTCAGTCCACAGAGTATTTTTCCAAAAGTCTTGGGGATCATCAGGATGTTTTCTGGCAAAAATGAGATGAGCCTTAATGTTCTTTTTGCTCAGCAGTGGTTTTTGTCTTGGAACTGCCATGCAGGCCATTTTTGCCCAGTCTCTTTCTTATAGTGGAGTCATGAACATTGACCTTAACTGAGGCAAGTGAGGCCTGCAGTTCTTTGGATGTTGTTGTGGGGTCTTTTGTGACCTCTTGGATGAGTCGTCACTGCGCTCTTGGGGTAATTTTGGTTGGCCGGCCACTCCTGGGAAGGTTCACCACTGTTCCATGTTTTCACCATTTGGGGATAATGGCTCTCACTGTGGTTCGCTGGAGTCCCAAAGCTTTAGAAATGGCTTTATACCCTTTTCCAGACTGATAGATCTCAATTACTTTCTTTCTCATTTGTTCCTGAATTTCTTTGGATCTCGGCATGATGTCTAGCTTTTGAAGATCTTTTGGTCTACTTCACGTTGTCAGGCAGGTCCTATTTTTGATAGTGATTTCTTGATTGAGAACAGGTGTGGCAGTAATCAGGCCTGGGTGTGGCTAGAGAAATTGAACTCTGTGATAGACCACAGTTAAGTTGTGTTTTAACAGGTGGGGCAATCACTATTTCACACAGGGCCATGTAGGTTTGGATTTTGTTTTCCCTTAATAATAACAACCTTCATTTAAAAACTGCATTGTTTACATGCATGTGTTTACTTGTGTTATCTTTGACTAATATTTAAATTTGTTTGATGATCTGAAACATTTAAGTGTGACAAACATGCAAAAAAATAAGAAATCAGGAAGAGTGCAAACACTTTTTGCTTGACCAAATAGTCAGGATATCTCCGTTTCTGCTGCTTTAATTTTGACCTGTCTCATGTGAGTCCCCCAACTTTATAGAAGTGAAATACTAAATTGCAGGAGTAATCTTTTAAAATAGATTGGTTTCATAAGTCTTACACAAGTAAGATGGAAGACTGAAAAACACAGCTGAAATGCCTCCTGTGTAGACAGGCTCTGTGGGAAGCTGTGAGTGCATTGTATTAACGCGATCTAAATGAGCATACATGTATCATGTACTAGCTAGCTAGAGAAGGGGAGCGAGTTGCTTTTTTTCTGAATTGGTAGGTAAGTTCAAATTCAACATTTCAAACAGAGCTCAACAAATATCACCAAACACACAAGTTGTTTTATGTGCAACTTGGCAATCTCTCTTGCTAGCTGCCGGTCAGTAGCTGACACTTCGGCTAGCTTAGCTAGAGTGAGAAACATTAGGTCCCTCCGCTCAGAAGCGGAGCTAGCACGGGGGTGAGGGGTGCGAGTCTGAGGAGCATCAAGTGCCCTCACATTGGGAGTATTTCCCAGTTAGAAAGTACATTATGGCCTGTGCTGCTCTGTTAATGTGTGATAACTTCGCTCTCAAAGATGAAGAAAGATGGACGAAAGAGAGGACAGAAGAGGAAGATGACATTATTTAAGTACTGCACAGCAAATGACTGGATTAATTAATTAATAATTACTGGAAGCATAAGTATTTTTTTAAGAATCAAACAGTGGATTTACGTACATGATGTGTTGTTGACGTTATCTGGTTCATTTATATTGTGAAATGTCTGACTAAATTAAATGATTAAATGATTATTTTTGTGTTATTCAAAGGCTGTGTGAGAATACTGGACAGTTTAAACAAGTGCAGGCTGGAACTGGGTAATTTGCACTATTGTGGTAAAGTTTATTGTACTGGACTAATTTGGCCTGGTGCAGGGCAGGCTATGGTATCTATGGTCACTGTTAGGTTAGGTCAAGGGTAGCAGTCATAAATTTTAATTTAAGCAGATGATGCTCTTTACTTGCCAAATTCCACTTTTATGCAATGGCTAGGGGTTGGAAAGCAGCCATGATAGTATGATAGCCCATGTTACATCTGGTAATATATTGTAGAATGCAGTTAAATCCACAAAGAGCATTAAACCTCAGAGCCACAGCAGCAGCACAGCCCAGAGCCACAGCAGCACACACAGAACAGAATTTGTTGGAATGTTTCTCACTATGAAAATTTCAAACAAGCATATCCATATATTTTTGCCTCTAACAAGAAGTTAGGATGCTCTGTATGGAAAAGTGCTACATCATTTAGATAGAAAAGGATCACAAAAGCCCTCTTTTTGCAGAAAATAGCAAAACTGCGAAATTTATCCTTATGGAAAAACAAAAGCCAAACAAATGACATCATTGCGGGGAAAAAAATACATGAACAGAGTCAAACAGAGTCACAGTGGCAATACTCGAAAAGAGATCAGAAAAAAAGTTAGATTCAAGTTTACTTTTAATGGTCTCAACATTGGCAGAGTACTGCACTCCAGTGTCACATGTGCAAATATCATACAATTTATTTCAAAAGAAATGAGAGATGCATTAATGGCAAGCATAAAGTCTACAAGGCCAAACCTCACCATTCTCATTCATGAGAGCACTGCTTTGAGCAAGAAATCTTGCCTGGTTGTGTACCTGAGGTGCCCAGTTAATAATTCTGAGCCAACTACTGTTCTTTTAGACTTGGTGGAACTTGGATCTACTAATGCAGAAGGCATTACTGGGGCTCTTTTGAACTGTTTAAGAAGTCATGGCCTTGATGATGCCTTTCTAAATGAGTGGTTGGTTGGGTTTTGCTCTGATGGAGCTTCGGTGATGTTGGGAGAAAGGCTGGAGTTTTTACCAGGCTGAAAAGCAAGTTCCCACGTCTGATTGGCTGGCACTGTTTAAACCACAGACTGGCGCTGTCTGTTGGGGGTGCTATCAAGCACTGCACTGAAATGAATCAAGTTTTATGGACAAATTATATTGTCTGTACCACCAGCTCCCCCAAAATCTGAGAGAACTGCGCTCTGCAGCCTCAGAAATAGGCATTCTGATTAAAAAGATTGGTCAAGTCCTAGGTGTGAGATGGGTGGCCTCATCATATAGAGCAGTGAACACTGTTTGGACAATGCACGGTGCTCTTTATTCTCATTTGTACAGGGCTAGTGAAGATACTGAACACAATTCAAATGACAGATGCATGTTTGAGGGACTTGCTACAAAGATGTCTTCAGGTGATTTCATAAAGAACATGGGTCTTGTGCTTGATGCTCTGGAGGAGCTCAAATATTTGTCTGAAAGTTTGCAGGCAATGGACATAACATTATCTCATGCTGTGAATATGATTAAGAGGCAAATTTATGTTTTTCTGGTCAGGCAACACAATTCTGGACCACACAGGCAGCTGAAGCTGTTGAAAATGGAAGCTTCCATGGGGTAACAGTGCAAAATGACTCAAGGCAGAAATCAATCAACCCCCAGAAATTTTATAAAGCACTCACTGACAGCATGCACACACGAATGTTGACTGAGGATAAAACATCACTTTTTGACCAAATCAACGTTCTTATGCCAAAAGCATGGCCATCACCGTTACCAGTGTTTTATGGGGGGGAGGACATAAAACAGCTCTGTGACCTTTTTGACATCAGCTTTTCTGGTGTCAGACAGCAATACAGAGATTTCAAAGAGCATCCAGAAATTCCTTTGACTGATGGGCTGCTGAAACTGCAACAGGCAGTAAAATCCCTTGCTCTTAGCAGTGCTGACTGTGAAAGAGGATTCTCTGAAACGAACAATATAATATTGACACAATTACAAATCAACAAGGTCTCAGCACTGATGTTAATTTCTTTGGTTGGGCCTCCTTTGGACAAGTGGGATCCAGAAAAATATGTCAAGAAATGGGTGCTTAAAAGAAGGTCAGCTGTCACTGGCCTGTCCACAAAGGAAACCAGTCCATCAGAGCTCACAGTACAAATCAGTTTGGGAATTATTTTGAGGTGAGTCATTTTTCATCACTGCACCTGATCTTAGGGTTCCCCCACCTGCCAAATCCCATTTTAACCCCTGTGTTTAGGGAGTTTCTAGATGGACTGATAGCTTTAAAGTAACCTCTAACTGCTACTAACTGTAGCTGCCATTAGCAAATTAGCTCAGTTAGCCATGCAGCTAGCAGCCTTATTAGCTTAGCTGACTCTGCCTGGACTGGGAGCTCAAGAAAATAAGGGAAAGCATAATAGGTCCCCTTTAAATTCTGTGTACAGTGGCAGCCAGATGTGCCACCACCTCACAACCACTGCACAGTATGCAGCAAAATACATCCGCAGCAGCCTCTCCACTTGGACTCTGAGGTCTCTGAGTGTCAGAGCGTGATTCAGATTCTGCTCTCCTATGGGTGCCCCCAGTGGCCGGCTGGCTCGACGTTCCCTCAGCATCTGAAATTAGCAGTGGGACACTTTCTTTGAGATGGCACCTGAAGGGCCATCTTAAAAAGGAGTGATGAGACAGCTCTGTGACTGAAATGAGTCACACAAAAATCTGATACTGGACAATTTCAACTCTTTTTCTGCTTGCAAGAACTCAGACATCCTGAGGCACACATGTAGCTGACACAATAAAAACCCTGATGCCTGTGTTGGTGTCTATGCTGTTGCTGATCTGATTTTGTCGTGTTTTTCTTCTCCCAAGAGAACAAATTGAGAACAAATGCCAACTAGCAAGAGAACAAACAGCATGACATTACTTACATGAGTTTGTTCAACTTTAACACATTCATTTTTTAGCTAATAATTCAAAATAAGACGGTGTAGTCCCTCATTCGTCCAGGAGTGTTCTATCATAGAAAAGGTTTTAGTCGTAGTCATCTGGACACTGTTTTCAGAATCAAGACGTTTCGGCTCCCATCCGGAAGTCATTCTCAATTGTGAAGAAATGGGACGGGAATTGGAAATTTAAGCTACTCTGTGTTACATAAGCCCTGCCCTCAGGAAGGAATCTGCCTGAGTATCTGTTAATAATTGCTAATAATTCAAAGAATATATATCCTAGGGAGGTTTCTCGCCTGACCTGTTTGGTTCGTTTAGGCTGATGTAAAAGCTGTCAATCGAACTCTGCCGAGGATTAAACTAACGGACTGAGACCTGAAAATAAGGGTGTTTCCAAGGAGCACTCTGGTGTGATTTGTTAGTTGTGTGAAAGCAAAGCAGACCGACCACACGGCTGTAGATATGAGTAGATAGAATAGATTAGATAGTTATGTAATTATAACAGAAATTCAGAAGCTAAACTACTATCGCATCCATCTTATGGTTGTGAACGGTCAAGGAACTGAGAAGAATAAGCGATCTGCAAGCCTTACGCAGCATACGTATATATTAATGCAATATCATTCGGTCGGTAGTGGAAGAAGTATGCAGATACTCAGATTGTAAATACTCCATTTTATGTAAATGAAATATATTATAACATGATCAGATTGTTAATAATGATGTATCAATTATAAGTAAGCAGCATTTTACTGTTGAAGCTGGTCGAGGTGGAGCTTTAGATACAGTCAGGTTGTTCAGTCTAGTGGTTTCAAACCTAGGGGTCGGGCCCCTCCAAAGGGTCACAAGATAAATCTGAGGGGTCGTGAGATGATTAATGGGGTAGGGAAGCAGGGAAAAAGACTAAGTTCTGATACACAAATGTTTTCAGTTGTTGGATTTCTCTGTTTTTCCTGTCTCTTTTTATGAAAATTTTGGATCATTTGAGTTTTGTACTTAAGTACAGTACTTGAGTAAATGTACTTTGTTACACTCCAACGCTGCATTTGGTAACCAATATAACACTTTTGCGCATAAGCATGTGAGAGTGGAGATTTTCCCTGATCAGTCAGAGTGAAAAGGAGTGAAAACAGCTTGTGTCCTACTCCATGTGTACTAGATGCATCTTTTTCATCGAGTGACACCAGAGAAGATAAACACTAGGTTCAGTAAAGACCTGCATGACCTGCTGTCAGTCACCAGAATTTGATTTCCCCACGTGGGTCCATGTAGCGCTGTTGAGGCAGGATGATATCACCAAAACTGTTCAATCATCAATCATCTGTCAATCAATGAGTTTGTCAGTCTGTACAACTTCATGTTTACACCTTGCGTACATTTTGCTGATAATAGTTTTGGGGGGTATTTTTACAGAGCGGTATTGCTACTTTTACTTAACTAAAAAGCTATGAGTGCGCCTTCCACCACTGGTTTGTAATAAGTCAGTGTGAACAAAAACCAGACCAGAACCAAAAGGCAACAATGTGTTGTTGTTTTTTTTCTATTTAATCGGAATAAGATTTATTAGTCAGGTTTCCCTCCAATGTAATCTTTATAGAATTTTCTGAAAATTGGCAAAATAATGATCCATCCACTACTGTAGATAATTAAACCACTGTAGAAGAAGAGGATGGAACAAGCACCTGTCAAGTGGAAAACATTGCAAAAAACATGATGGAAATATATGCATTTATTTTGATTCATGTATTCATTTGAGGAAGGTTACAGTCTCCTCATTACTATTTTTCATCTCTTCAGTGGAGAGGAAGCTTCAGTGCCATTTAAATCTGAATAACGACAGTCGTTTAAATCAGTGGAAGTCTGTTTCCATTGCACTTTGTCACATTTTGTTTTTAATCAACCAACTTTTCCACCTCAGCCAAGAGTAAAACATTTTTTGCGATATTTTAATTTTTTTTTTTTTCACATTTTGGGCATTTCCACTCAGGTTCTTTTTCAGGTTTTATAATTGAAAATGCACATAAAAACAAGTGGATGGTAATGCACTTATTGACAGAAAGGAAAAATATAAAATATCACAAGACTTAATTTTTAAAAATATTCATCAAGTTGTCTGATTAAATTGAGTTTAAATAAATAACCTAAAACTATTTAACCTGTGACATTTAAGTTATTGAAATGAACAAAGGTCACAGGTTCAATCCTCATACCAACCTGCTCATTTACAGTGAGGAGTTGTTGATTACAGCTGTAGCTAAATGCCTAAAATGTCTCTAGAATGCACCCTAATAGCACTGCTGTCCTCTCTTTCTACATCTAGTTGTCAGCACTTTGTACCTGGTGAGCCCCTCATCTCATCTCCACTACATTAGAAACTAATGAATTCAATGGAATTTTTAACTACAGCAAACACATCGTCTCGGCGAGCATGTGTCCATCCATTACAGCAGCCTGCGGCAACCCGGCTAAATAAGAACAAATAGCAGCGATGCCATAATCACCGCCAGTATTAGCTTTAATGTCGTTACCGCAGTGAGTAATTGCAAAAAATGTAGCGGGCAGCCATCAGGCGTGGAGAATGTGGATGTCTAATGATATCAGGAGATTATTGAGAATGAGTATCATAACTTCATTCTCCTTTCTTTCTCTCTGCTTTCTTTTTCTCTCTCTGATGCTCCCTCTCTCTTATATCATACTCTCACTCTCTATCTCTTCTCTCTTTTTTCCTCGCACTCTCTCTGTCTAGCCTGTCTCATTGTCCCTTTATCCCTCCTTTAGTCCCATCTAAAATTGTTCATATCTCCTCTACTGCGTGGGAGGAAAGTCGTTTTCTCCTCCTTCTCCCGATCTAGCTACTTCTCTCCATTTCTTCCTCTTTCCTTCTCTCCTGTGGCCCTGTGAGTCTCTGCAAGGGTGTGTGTGTGTGTGTGTGTGTGTGTGTGTGTGTGTGTGTAAGTGTGTGTGTGAGTGAGAGACAGCAAGAGGCACTGAGTGAGAGATTTTAAGAAGAAAGAGTGGGAGAAAGAAAGACAGAAATAGGGAAACTGCAGGACAAAGACAAAGAGAAAAAGACATGGATAAGAGCAATGTGTGTGTGTGTGTGTGTGTGTGTGTGTGTGTGTGTGTGTGTGTGTGTGTGTGTGTGTGCGCGTGCGTGCTTGCACGTGTGTGTGAGAGAAAGAGGGAGCAAGAGAGCAAGGCAGAGGCTCCTCTGATCACTAACTTGGTGTCCTACTTATTCACTCTGCAGCACTCCCAAATAACAACCCTGAGCTGTGATATTATATACCCAAAACACACAGACACCGAAATAACCACTTACATTCTCATACACACACACAAACACACAGCAAAGAAGTTATACACACTTAAGAACAGCAGCAAGGATATTACATCCTGTACAGACACACGCCCCCATCATCACAATACACAAATAACACACACAACAATAATACCAAGAGGTGTGACATTAATATAAGTTGCTTTCTCTTTCACAAACACAGTCTGTTTTTGCGTCTTATTTTTTGCTTTCCTTTCTCTCACACGGGCTATCTGCCATCTCCCAGCATCCTCTCTAACAGGGACAGAGGGGAGACAGAGCAGATGCATTCAAATTCAACTTTTATTTCTTTCAGCTTTTAACACATAGCAATGCAAAGCACCCTAAAACAACAGCTGCACAAAGCGTCAGCCTCAACCCAAATTAGGTTCAACTTTTCACAACATGAAACAATGGTACAGAAATGAAATCTGTATCAAAACAGCTCCTGGACACTGTTTTGGGCTGATGTCTCCCTTGGAGAAGTGCAGGTGTCAGAGAAGTGGGTAGGACTTTTTGGCTTAGTAACCGCCTTGTTCAAATCCAGTCTAAAGGGATGCAAATGTTATGTGTCTTTTGGGTATTTTACATCATGGAAAGTCAACATTATATGTGGGATCCCGCAGGGGTCAATGTTGAGTCCATTGCTGTTTAGTGTGTAAATGTTACTTCTAGGCCACATTATATGGACACACAACCTATGTTATCGTAATTGACCATTTGACAAACTCTGCCCCTGATCAGCAATTGTCCAATCATAGCTTAGCAACCATAATAGGCACAGGCCCGTCAAGCTGTGGATTTCTGCATATGCTCAAGCGGTGTGCATGGTGCTATAATAAGAGCAATAGTCTGTATTTAAAGAGTTTGGAGGGCTGTGTCTTTTTTAAATCACCTTTCCAAAATCAAAAACAACAGAGCAAAAGAAAGGAAAGAATGGATAAAACTGTGTGTTTATCTGTTTAACATTTAGCTGCAAACATTAGCATGCGCAACTAACTACCTTTCATTATTTCCAAAAGGGAAGGGGCATGTCAATAGCTTACTACTTTATTTTATGAGGTTACATGTTACATTAGAAAAATACCTGCTCATGACTGGAACATCCAGTCTGTGTGAGCCCGAATGCTACTGTATCAGAGTTTAGAGTAACAATGGCAGCTGGTCTTTATTTGGTTTGGTGCAACTCCAGCCAAATTTGCGTTACATATCATTACATTTGCCAAACTAATCAGTTAGTCCTCATCCACAAATCCTTTTGTCTTATAATAGTGAAACATAATGTTTGAAAATACAAACAGTTAAGCATCAGTCTGAATACTGTGTTGCTTGTCCAAGTATTTCCTATAGTTAGCATCCAAACCATCCAAGGGTTATGTTAGAATAAGTAACATTTTAATTACATTTTTATTTATAATACTGTATTATAATACTAGGACTAGAACTAGCTCTACAGTGCAATAGATGAACAACACTTTAGCACCACACTTTTAGCACGAAATCATGTAACCATGAAAAACATATTTAAGACCCTTTTTTATGGGTTTCTTGCTTTAAAACAAGTTAGCCAGATATGGTGTTTTCAAACAATTCATGAAGCTAACATTAGTGTAAAAATCGACAGTCGTCGGCTAGGAATGTTTTTCTATACCCCCTTCTCCTCCTTATCTCCTCTTTTACCCACCCACCCTCCCCTTTCTCACTTCAAGGCCAGCGGTGGACACACACACAAAAGGAAACACACACAGCTAGAGCTAGTGTATAGATCTGTCAGGAGGAAAGGGCAGATCCCAGGAGCTCTCGCTTTTCTTCTTTCTTCTCCTCTTCATCACCAAACCCACTCCTCTTACTTTTTTCCTGCTTTCTCCTCCTCTTCTTCCTTTCTTTCATCTTTCCTTCCTCTTTTCACCCCCTCACTCTCATGGCCAGGGAGGCACAGAAACACATACAATGGCGATGTGAGAGAAACCACACGAACACGCTTGTCTTGCTTGTTCCCTGACGTGTTGCTATAACATAATCCAACTGTCCTCAAGATCTCACTGCACTTAATTTGCATTTGTTTCCATCTTGATTCTGACCAATTCAAACCACTATGTGGCAAGAAGAAGCCAATAAAAAGATGGTTCTGGAAAAGGTTCTAGCACTAAATTAATTTATCTGACATTTGCTTTAGAAAAGATCAATTA
This sequence comes from Siniperca chuatsi, assembly GCF_020085105.1. Classification (NCBI taxonomy): domain Eukaryota; kingdom Metazoa; phylum Chordata; class Actinopteri; order Centrarchiformes; family Sinipercidae; genus Siniperca; species Siniperca chuatsi. Next base: position 20,789,562 of record NC_058062.1, read on the forward strand.
TTATTTAAAGGGCCTCCATTTGATGTCACACGGCATGTGTGAAACAAAAATAGATTTATTTTTCTGTTCTACCTCGACATCCCTCTCAGAGGTTGGTACCTTCACAAAACCAACACACACTTTGCTACTTCTGACAACACTGGGCAGACAACTTGTGTGTTGGAGAAAACTCTGGATGAGAGAATGGCAGTTTGACAGTTTATTCAGTCTGCTGCACCGAGAAAGCCAAGAAACTCAAACTTTGAAGGGAATACAGAAGCCAATCTTGCCAGTTTGCAGCCAAAAAATGTCTAAAGCTTTGCAATGCAGTTTGCAGTGTTCAAAAAGTGCAAGGCCGTGGAACAAAACTGTGATTGTTTAAAGAAGTCACAGATAACCATAATATCCATATTATGAGTTAATTAAGTACAGCTGATGTTTAAGTTCAGAGGTGTTGTGTAATGAAGCTGTTTATTCAGGTTTAATTTTATTACACCTGGGCTCAGAACAGGGTTTTTGAATGTAACGTGTAATGTAGCGTGTTAGCAAGGTAACATTTGCTAATTAGAAGTAAACTCAAAGTACGAGGCTGATGGGAATGTGATTAGCTTTGCAGGTATTTGGTCATAAACCAAAGTATTTGACAAATCCAAATTTTAACCTGATGATGGCGCTAGAGGAAATGTTCAATTGTAATAACTTTAGATTAACAAAGTGATTACAATTCATCCAAGGGGACATAAATGTGTGTACCAAATGGCATGGCAATCCATCCAATATTTGTTGAGACATTCACCAAAACCCAAAAATGCTCATGGTGGCGCTGTGACCAAAGTCAGTAGGATTCATCCTCTAAGGACCATAAATGTATGGTACATGAAAATGTACAAAATTTCATGGTAATCCATCCAGTAGTTGTTGAGATGTCTGGATTTTAGTCTATATTATGAGTCATTATTATTTTCTGAGACTTTAGAAAGCTCGTCCAGAGCTACAGAAGAAATATTTTCAACTGTTTTCACAGACTGAGTAGTACTGACCATGACAAGTAAGCTGGTAATCATAAGTACAATTCCATGTCAATATAATATATAAACAATGAATCATATGACTGTTGTGTAATATGAAAAGGGTCGCTTGTAGTGACAAACCCACAGAGAATTATCACTTAACGCTGCAGTTCCACTCAGCTCTACAGAGTGTTTTAGCATCTTTCAGCACATTGTTTTGGTTTCATGGCCCACAACTCCACTCTCATCTATCTAATTCCCAGCAGTAACAGGCAGCTGTTTTCAGTGAAAAAGCTTAGATAAACCCACTGTACGCTACCAACCCAGCACCACACAGGAGACCGAAAAAGTTAGCAACAAGCTAGCAAAAAGAGTGAAGCATTTAGCAGCTAAAGAGCGAGACTCAGGGGCGTAGCACAATGTTCTGGACCCTGTACATAGGGATTCTCTATGGGCCCTCCTCGCATCCATGTTTGAGTGGTTGGAAGACTAGAAAGGCGCTATTTAAGTACAGTCCATTTACGGATATTCATTCTTGTATCTTTGTGGACCCTCCTCACATGACACACAGTTTCTGGTTATACCTAGAAAATGTTCTTGTTAAAATTGTTCTTACAATCCATTTTTTGCTCAATCAAGCATCAAGCTGCTGTCTATTGAGTGTGTTTGTTTGGTCTTTATGTCGCTCTCCCTTTGAAATTTGCTCATGGTACGCTGGAAGCAAGGACATGAGGATTTCTGTGACATTTTAGGTTAGTGTGACCAACAAAATCTAACCTTTGTCTGTTTTTCACATGTCCAGGTAAATGCTCACAGAGGAAGCACCCTCACCAGAGCCATCTCTGAGCACAGTGCACGAATTTCCTCTGAGGTTTTGAATGGGCCTCAAGTCGTGAGCAAATTCAAAATGAATGATAGCAACATCTCCAGGCCATTCAGGCTGGAAGGAAGAGTGAGCTGGAGGGAATAGAGCCAGAGAAGAGAAATGAGAGGGATAACAAAGAGAGAGAAGGATGGGTGACTGGGGACGAGATGAGAAAAAGATGCTGGAGGAAAAGAGAAAAAAAGAGAGGCGAGGCAAAGGAAAAATGGACCAGCCATGAACAGGAGGGAAAAAGAAGGAATGGAGGAGGAGGAAGAGAAGCTGAAAGGGCAGAAGAGATGAGAGAGAATAAGGCAAGGGAGAAGATAAAAGAGACAGAGAGACAACCAGACACACACATGATCAAATATACATAAGAGCTGTACAACTACAGAATGAACCTGACGCCCCTTACAGCCTGATGCAAAGAAAGATGGAGAGACGGGAGGAGAAATGACAGAGAGAGAGAAAGAAGAGTGGGTACCTACACAGGACAGACAAATAGTGAATGACATGAGTTGGCTATTAACTGAAAAATGAATAAAACTAGGACCAAAATAAGTAATATTGTTGGCCACTGACACTTGGTGATTTCAGCTGCTACAGACCTCCATCAAAGCTCCAAGTCCAACGTCTTATGTGTCATCAGTGCTGATTCATAGGAAGATTCTGCTACAGGTGTGACAACAATTTACCCCTTAGTAGGTTGCTTTAAATTGTTTGTTTGTTTTTTTTTCACAATGTGGGAGAATCGAGAAAATTGGAATACTTATTAATGCCAGGTGGAAATGCAAAGGCATCTGGATCGGATGTCATTATAAAGATAACATTATCCAGATACATATCACAAGTTATATTTGGGTTTTCTATCGTCAATGTTTGTCATTTAAACCAGTGAAAGTGGCAATCGGTGCTGGCTAAAAATGAGAAGCCTGCTGAATGTTTTGCACATTGCTAATAAAAAAGACAAAACATTCAATAAGAGATTTGCTAGCTTCCCAGTGCTTTTCTAGGGGACCTTCCGAGACTGTCTCCCACACAGTAGATGTGACAGTCCCGAACGGGGCTAATATACAGTATCCCCAGCTTTAAATGACTGAGTATCAAATTTGTTGTTTAATAATTTTCTGTCCAGTGATGTCAGGTGGGATTATGGGTTGGAAGGTTACAGGGTCAACCAGGTGGACCTGAACCCAACTAATCCTAAAGGTGTTCCTGTCTCAGTAGGTGCTTTTGGATGAACCCATGAAATGAAGTAGAGGACCAGAAATGCATGTTGCTATCTATGCCTGCCAAAGACTCTCTCTATTGTTCAATGGCATCTGTGGTGCATACTGTATCTTGTGTTATATTTAGTTTCATATTTTATGGTGCCAAGGTAATAGCTCACAGGCGAACCACAGTAGCATTGCCAGACTCCTTCCTCTCTGCCTCCTTTTATCTATCATTCTGAGCACCTTGGTGTTTACTGCAAAGTAGCATTGAAGTTGCATCATTTGTGCTCAGTCTCAATCCCCGCAAACTCTGTTGGGTCATAGCGCAGTACTCTCGCTCAAGAGGGAATAGTGATTTCTGCTTCTGCTCTGAGGCTGGCAGACACCCATCTCTCAATATTTTTCTTTTGAAAACACCCACAGCTTTGTCCCTCTTATCTAAGCCAATCACCTGTCTGCCTCATGTGGCTCCAAAGGTGATCATAGAAAATATAAGCACAAGATGACACCCATCAGTGACCTGAGTTTTGAATACCACCCTAGTTTTTCTTTTTTGCTGACTGTATTCCCACTTCATTTTCCAAAACAGCTTGAAGTAGACATTTCTCCTGTGCTGGCACAGCAGTAACACAAATCGAGGAGAAAGATGTAGTGCAAGAGTAGACTGAGGGGGAGAAAGCTGTAGTCAAAGTCAAGCTTCGCTCACTGATGTGATGAGCCTACTACTGTCAGTCTCAAATTTCCCAGAAGGCCTGTCACACCCTTCACAAACACACACACACACACACACACACACACACACACACACTTCTTCACCTGGAAATATTTCAGTCTCATTCTCAAACAGGAAACACGGCATTTAAATGAAAGTATAACTCCAAATTAGTTGATTTCAAAGTAATTATAAATAAATTCTTGGTCCCTTTCTATTCATGCAGATCAGTCGCAGCGTCTCGGCAGCATCATTACCTTGGCTGAAGTTAATTAATTGCATGTGACAATAGAAGTGAAGAGGTGCATGGAAGTGTCCCTCATCTACATCATCCCCAAACTCATTTACTAATACACAGTCTGATCACTGCCCCTTACGCCAACCCTATCACTAGAAAGACTGTTTGTACTGGACCATTCTGCAAAAGCATAGATCACGTTCAGTGACAACATTTTTAAAATACATTCTGTGCATGGCATATACAGTATGGTAAGGTAAGGGAAAGGTTGTGGTTATGGTTTTAATAAACATTAACTGGATTGTGAAGGGACATAAACTCTGGTCTGCTGCATGAGCGTCCCTGACCTCCACACCCTTACTTTCTGCTTCACACCGCTTCCTGCACTGGCACAGAGTGTTAGCACTGGGCATAAATCACTGAACACTCATCCCATATGAATTATATTTTTAGGGATACTGAGCTGCTGTTGCAGTTAAGGGTTATATAGAACCCCACCAACACAGGAAATAGTTATACAGTTATACAGTTATAATCTGTAGGATTATATTAAGCCCCAATATTGATACTATTTATGGTCTGCATTTTTTCAGCAATACCCATTCAATTTCTATTCAATGATACAAAAATAATTAGGAATCTATTGTAAGTCTTTTTACAGATTTTGCTTCAAATAACCAGTCTCCAATACCCATTTTGAGGATTAATAGGATTCACAGGCATGACAGATTTATTCTAAAACTAAAAGTCCAGTCAATCTAACTCAAAAAAGGGCCCTACCCAGGAGAAATTGCAATAGTAATGTTTCATAGTCTTTTATTGGTCCTAATATTCCTGCATCATATATTAAAAGTATACATTCATGGATTTAGTGGAACATGCATTTTTCAAGGTCAAAAGCAAAATTTCTGGGTAAAAATGGTATTAATATTGGAGGGTCTGTGTACACCTATCCAACATATTTGGATATTTGGATAAGTTTTTGGGGTCAATTTTTCCAATTAAACACTTTTTCAGAGGATATTCTAATGTCTTATACCTGTTTTGGGGGTACTACTACCCCAACACCCAATTTGTTGGCCAACTTTTTCACTTACAGTTTGTACCACACTGCTCCTATGAGTGTATCCGCATCCAAACTGGGTATAAATTGTCCAATGTATCACTGTAAACATAACTATGTAATTTCAGTAATATTAATAATACGCAATGAATGAACTTGTGCTTATTAATAGCGCGTTTTTTACATTGCAAAGGATTGTGACTCCCGCCCTTTGCCTCACAATGGTTTAATCCACTGCCACACAAGCCCTAATGCGTGCAACATCTGAAATCAACAATACCATGCAAGAACTGACTGTAAATTATGAAACTACTTAACAGCACAAGGACCTTTCTGCATCAAGACAGGCAAGAGACAATGCCGACACTATCAAAATTCTTAGCATTTTGATAGCAAAATCTGTTTGCTGGGTATGAACACCTTCGACACTTAATTAGTGGTGTGACAGTAGGGGATGTGCTTTCAAGAGGAAAGCACATGCAGTCACCATGGACTCCAAATCCACAGTCAAAGTGAACAATGAAGAAGTTGTCCATATCGATCCGCAGCTCTTGTTTCAGAGACTGGTGATTGCTGGGACACCGGCAGACAGGTTAGCTGAAGACTTCAAGTATAAACTCTGCCGGTATCCACCTGCCCTCCCTCTTCGAAATGAAAACAGTGCTTCTGCCAGTGAACAAGCTTCAAATTTCAAAAACAATATGCCTCATGATGATGTGCCAGAAAGAGACATCCTGTACATCTTAGATGGAGCCCTCCTCCACCGACTACCCTGGGAGAAAGGAAAGACATACAAGGTGTATGTCTACAAATTATGGGCAGTCAGTGGTGATCGTGTTTGATCTTGGTACAGCAGCCAGCTGTATCTATGCATCTATGAAGGATGGTGCCCATAAAAGGAGAAATACAAAGACTGGCCGGAAGGTTTCATTCACATCAACTATGTCACTGAGGTTGAAAAAGCAGGAATTTCTGTCAAACGAGGACAACAAACAACGTTATAAACCTTTTGGGGGACGGACTAAAACTTGCAGGGTTTGACGTTCACAATGTTCTTGGAGACACAGATATGGTCTTGTTGGAGATGACACCATTATAATTAATTTTATAAAGAGTACGGTCTAGACCTGCTCTATAGGAAGAGTGCAATGAGATAACTTCTGTTATGAATTGGCGCTATATAAATAAAATTGAATTGAATTGAATAGACACCGAGTTCCTCAGGTGACTGACAGCAAAACGGCTTTACACCCTTGCAACTTGTCACCAACATCTTTGTCTGCCATTGTGGTAGTTTAGGTGTATCACTTCCTGGTTTATTTTGTAGTAGTCTCCTTCCCTTGTGTGTCTTGTGTTTTTACTTCCTGTCTGTGTTTTCCCTCCAGTTTTGATTGTTGGTCCTCCCTTGATTGTTGGCACCTGTGTCTTGTTATCTCACCTCCCCTAGGGTATTTAGTCTTGGTCTTTTCTTTGTTCTGTGTCGGATCATCGTTGTACACATGGTGTTGTTCCTGCTGAGCCTTGTCGCAAAGTTGTGTTGGATTCTTTGTCCTCCCGTGAACCTTGTTTGGATTTTGGATTCTTGGCTTTTGGATTTTGTCTGCTCATTACCTGTCTGCTCACCTCTGCCTGTTCTTGCCTGCATTCCACCCAACAATAAACACGGTAATCATCCGGCTACTTCACCCTGAGACCGCTTCCTTGTCATCTGCTTTTGGGTCCACATACCTCCATATAGCACCTCGCCCCTACGACAGCCATGTTAAACAGCTTCAGAGTGTTCAGGTCCTGTTTGGATGGGAAACTCACTACCACCAGAGGAATGGAGCTGGAGGACTCAGGGACTCAAGACTCATTCCCATCCATTCCGACCAGGACCCTGCTCAATCCTTGTTGGAGCTTGTGTGCTGCAATTTCAAGTCAGGTTGCAGCACAAAATGCCGTCGTCAAGGACTTGATTCCTCCCTAGTCTGTTCAGAGTGCGCGAATATGTCGCCACAACATTTGGATGAGGACATGGAGTAAAGATTATATGTAAGCCTACAGTCAAGGCATGTCTCATTTAAGGTTTCAATCTGTGTGCATGTTACGGTTTACATGGAAAACATATTAAGACAAATTTGTATGTGCAGAAAATTCAGTGATAATAAATGGTTTTGATTGACTTTATTTGAATTCAAAAAAAGGTTGGGGTAAGGGTACTCCCAAATACATACATACATAATATACATACAGGTCATATCTGATGGTTGTATGTGAAAGAACAACCTAGAAACCCAATGTATAGACATACATTTTATGAAAAAGGCATGTTCAGAAGCAGAGATACGCACTTCTTCTGTGTGACGCTGTGACATGAAGGCCCCAAATTTTGACCCCTGAATTTACCTTGATCCACTGAGTATATAATGGTATACTTTTAATGTTATTTAGAGGTCCCCAGGGATCACATAAAACCTTGAATGATGACTATTGCAATTTGCCCTAGGTAAAACCACTATACTGGACTATAAGGTCAAAAAAGTTTTTGATATGACACTTCTATAATTGGGAAAACAACTCCAGTCCGCCACACCTTCCATAACATTTTCAAATATTTTACCATGTGTTGGTTATGACACCATGTTGTGTATGAGATGAGTGATGGTCTATTACCTGGAACAAAGCTTCCCTGGACAACGTCCTTATACGCCCACCAACTCTCATCAAGCTTGGATGTAATAGGCTGAGCTGCAGGGAGAATGAAAGAGAGAAAGAGGAAATTTTAGTAAATGAAATATGTTTTTTTTTTTACATATTCCTTTGGTTGTGTAAAGAAGTCTCTGACAATGAAGCTCCCATTGAACTGCAATTGCAAAGGAAGGGAATACAAAGAGAATGATAAAAGAAAAGAAAGAAGGATAAACAGAACAGACAATGACTAAACTCTTACCAAGTTCATTAATGGGGATTTTTAATTCCAAAAATTACAGCTGGTTTCTCACAAGGAGCATTGTAAAGAAGGGACGAGAGAAGATGAGGGAGAAGAGGTCAGTAATGTCACACTGGGAGCAAAACTGGAGCCATGATGTGACTACACTCATCACTGCAGGAGTCCTGTCCTCACAGTGAAGGGTTCACACAGCCTCCACCTCTGAACAAAACTAGCTTACCAATGGCTAATGTTAGAAAGTCAGCTAAGAGCACAACATGTAAATAAGACAACTTTGGCGTTACTGGGAGGCGTATTCCTCCTATTTTGATAGCGGCTAACCACCTCCAGCCCCTGCACCAAGCTAACACATCCCAAACCTGTCTGCCTGTTCACTGAACACACAGATTAAATTGGTATCAACCCTCCATCAAACTCTTTCAACGTACATATAGTATCATGTGAGTACTGTATTAAGATAGCCTTAAAATATGGGTTCAGATGTTTTCAAGTCTAACATCATGTACAGCATTTCTCTCACTTATACTTAATATTAACAAGTACAGTGAAGCTCGCTAACTGTACTTTACTTGAAACTTGAAAGTCAGTCCAAAGAGGCTAAGGAAGCAGGAACCAGGTCACAGACTGGCAGCAGGCAGGTTTACAGAACAGGGAATTCAGGATTGGCTGGCCGACAATGGCAGCACAGCAACATTGAGACGGTGAGTCAGGGGGGAAATGAATATATACTGAAATGAGGAAACATGGGGCAGGTGTGCAGGGAAGGGCAGGGTCAGCTGACTGTGAAAAGGCAAGGAAACCCATGTGGTGGACAGGTGGGGAATAACAAGGTCTGAAAAGTTCCAAGAAAATGCAGGGGCAGGAGAACAGAGAGGTTGTGAAACTGAAAGGGGAAGAGAGGGAGCCAGGGCATGTGTCACCAGGACAGTGTCATCCACATACAGAAAATGACCAGTTTGCCATAAATGAATGGAGGCATTTTTGTGTTTCCAATATTCATAAGCAAAAACATTAAAATTTTGGCTCCATACATCTCATTTCTAACCATCCTATCTTTACATGGTATCCCCATTTTCAGCCATGCCTCCAGCGGATGCAAAAGGCTCAGATGGGAAGTCCAACTTCAACCAAAAACTGTTGTTAGCATTAATGTTAACGTTAAGAAACAAGCGTTTCTATTCATGTAAATATGCCACTGAAACATTCAAATGCTGTTGGATCGTTTGTGTGGTTGGGAAGGGTCAGTTGAAACAATGAAATCCCCATTTTAGCTGTCAAAGGGGTATTCATAAACCTATACAAGCAGAAACTAAGCATTCCAGTGTTGTTTTACTTATATATATACAGTATATACACTATATTATGCTGTAAGTTAAACAGCTAATTTAGTCACTTGCCTTTAAAAAAAATGTTCTGTTGATTCTTTTTTTTTTTTCATAAAACTGAATAAACTTGTAATGAAGCTTTCAAAGTAGGTCAAAATGGAGATTTGTTCATGTGGGATGCATGGAGTGAGTCCCTATGGTGGGTTTGCACTGGTGCACACAACTGCCTGTGGTACACATGACTTCACACTTTCACGTGTCCTGTGTGTTTCTGGCCTCAGGCTGCCACTGATTTTGCTGTAGCTCCGTTGCAATCCAACCCTGCAGGCTGCAACCAGTCTCTCTTAGCAGCAGCAGCGCCACACTGTAAACATATTCTGGTACTTGTAAAATTCTTGCATTGAAAATGTTACTTAAGTAAAAGTATGTCAGTATAATCAGGAAAATGTACTTAAAATATTAAAAGTAAAAGTACTCAATGCACAAAAATGGCCCCTGTGACCGTTATACAATTATAGATTATATCACTAGATTATTACTACTGAAGCTAGGCTGATATCCAGCTCTATTAATACATCAATGCTCTGAAGGGAGCTTTGTCCAGAGTGGGAAAATAACCCTGATGATGTCATCACGGTTCAGTGATGAAATCACGATAGCTCAGCCTCTGCTGCTTCGTTTTCTTTTTGTAATCTCACAAGTGCCTAAACTTTATGGAGGTGCCATACTAAATGGCTGGACTACCCCTTTAACATTGAGACCACATCCACAAAATGGACAGCAGAATTTCTTTTTAAATATTTGATATTTGGGTGTCCGGTGATTATTTTGTCCTATAGTGATTTAGAAGCATACCACAGAACTGCAGCGTCCCCTGCTCAATTCTGGCCGGGGACTTTAGTTGCATGTCCTACCCCTCTCTCGCCCCATGTTTTCCGTCTGTATCTACACTGTCACTATCTAACAAAATCTAGATAAGTTTTCTCCCTGATAACAGCTAGCGAAAAAACTGCAATTTTGCACTTTTTTAAAACACATTTCCTGTTTAATTACATTGTCCTAATTAATTCTTAATTTATGGGCTAACATTGAGTCAGTTTCCTATGGCCTACTGTTGAAGTGTGATAGGTCAGTTATCCAGAGATTATATTGCTCGTCTCTTGATATCTACATATCAGTATGAAAATATATATTATATAAAACTATCCCATGTTTTGTTAAGAAATGGAGGCTGGCACCTTCGGCAGTGATGAGTAGGAAGCCTTGACTCATCCCATTGTGGGAATCACTGTGAGTATCTGACTAAATGGATGGTTGTCTCACTGATAGTATACTGTATGAGCTCTTTGACATCTTGACAGTGATATTCATTAGCTATTCAGACTCTCAGTGTGACTCCGTTTTAGTCAGCCTGTGTATGTGTGGTGTGCCGTATACTGTAGGCTACTACTACACTATGATCTGCATGTGTGTGTGAGTACATCTGTGTGCACGAGAGGCTACTGATCAAAGTGCTGGGTTGTGATGTGTGAGTTTTGAGGCAGGAATTCAATCATCTCAGTGGTTTTGAATCGGAGCAGCATGCAGTGACTGATGTGGCAGCCTGCTGTATGTCTCTCTGTGCAAAGAGCCTGTTGACACATACATAGTGTAAGTCACACTTCACTGCATTTAAAAAGTTAAAAGAGTAGGCGATGGTTTACCTGGCAGGTGAGGTGTCTGTAATGATGGTGAGTTTTACATGAAATGATGACTAAATTCAGAGTATGCTAAATACTTGAATCGACATATCACTAGAATAATTATATAATATTTCTGTAGCTTCTATAAGTCTCTGACTTACTGTTAGTGATGGCATCCCTGCAACATTTTCATTCATCTTACTTACATATCCGAATTGAATTTTCTGATATTCTTCTATATTTCTATGTTGTTCTAATGTTTTGAAGGACCATAGTTCCTTCTTGGCACCTTACCTGATGACGTGCAGATGATATATGTTTGCAAAATCACAGATATATCCCAAACGACATGCATTCTTCGTTCAATACATGCTCATTTTTCTGCAGCTGTTGCGGGACGGCGCTTTGCGGGGTCGCACTTGTAGACGACACGGCCTAACTTGGAACATTTTTTCTCTCTCTCTTTGGTTCTTCTTATCCCCGTCTCTCCCCCGTGGAGCGCCGAGACGGTTTGAAGCCTCACAGGAGATCCGTCCTCACAGCGTCGTCCTCCTTCACTTCCCGGTTTAGCTGTTCAGGTAACATTTCGGTGTTTTTACCCGCGTCTGTCATGCATTTATCTCTGTATCTATCCACCCTGAAGACATTTCAGCTGTGAAATCCGTTCATTGAGCATTTTCTTCTTCTCTTTTTTTTCCTTTGGACCGGGTGGATGTGTGTGGCGCACCGCTCGTCTGCAGCGGATCAGGCAACTTCACTGACGACGCAAAGCGCACCGAGTGCGCACAGACTGATGGAGAGAGACAACACATTCATGATACTGTATGATGACAGAATTTTATCTACGTAAAGCATAAAAGGAAACATGTGGTCCGTGTCTTTCAGCTGAAGATATAGGCTACAAAATATCACCAGGAAAGAGCTTAAAGTTCATAATGATTGGGAAACCATGCAACGCGCTTAAAATGCCACAAAGAATGATTAAGTCATACTTTGGATGGAGGAAACCTCAAAAGAAGCTATAATAGTTTGGGTTTTTACAACAACTCAAGCAAACACTGTTAGATTAAATCATTTTATTCCAATTTTAAAACAAACAAACGCATCAGTGATGATCTTACGGTCTGAAGGTGATATATAAAAGAAATCACCCAGCTGATTCATTTTATTTCCAAAAATACGATGACATTTTCGTTAAGCAACCAACTGTGGATGCAGTGTGTTGTATGCAGATGGCCTTGATGAATGCTCGGTTGTATTGACCCACTTAAAGACACTGCAGCTCCCTCCTGTGGATGTTGTGCGACCTCTAGCGTTAGCTTTGGGTTACTTCAGAAGCAGAAATATCAGAATCAGAAGAACTTTATTGATCCCCGAGGGGAAACTCTTTTGTCACAGCAGCTCACTATCACGTCAGTGCACACAGGGATAGAAGTACTAAGCAAAACATATAACACACTATAATACAGGTCAGAAAATAAATTAAGTACCAAGTGGGTATAAGTATAAAATTAAAATTAAAATAAGTGTGAAGTACAAAGTGGGTTTACCGGTTGATGATAATAATACGGTATAAAGTAATAGTGCATGAACTGTCAAGTTAAGTGTAGCTATTAAGATTATAATGAGACAGAGGATATTGCACAGCAGTAATAGAGGTATGAATAAATATCAATAAATAGGGAATTTGAAACTGAAAAGAGTATATTGCACAGGAGTATTAACACAGAATATTGCACAATTATGTCAAGTATTGCAGAGATGTAATGATCAATGTCCAGTTTAGTGACCTAGGGTCAAACAGACTGACACTTAGAGGGAGGAGTTAAAGAGTTTGATGGCCACAGGCAGGAATGACTTCCTGTGGCGCTCTGTGGTGCATTTTGGGGGAATGAGTCTTCCGCTGAAGGTGCTCCTTTGTTTGACCAGCACGTCATGGAGCGGGTGGGAGACACTGTCCAAGATGGCATGTAGTTTGGCCAGCATCCTCCTCTCTGACACCACTGCCAGAGAGTCCAGCTCCACCCCCACAATGTCACTGGCCTCATGGATCAGTTTGTTGAGTCTGTTAGCGTCTGCTACCCTCAGCCTGCTGCCCCAGCATGCAACAGCATACAGGATAGCACTGGCCACCACAGACTCATAAAACATCTTCAGCATTGTCCAGCAGATGTTGAAGGACCTCAGCCTCCTCAGAAAATAAAGGCGGCTCTGGCCCTTCCTGTACAAAGCTTGAGTGTTCTTGGTCCAGTCCAGTTTATTGTCCATGTGTACTCCCAGGTACTTGTAATCCTCTACAATGTCCACACTGACCCCCTGGATGGAAACCAGGGACACTGGTGCCTTGGCCCTCCGTAGATCCACAACCAGCTCCTTAGACTTTGTCGCATTGAGCTGCAGATGGTTCTGCTCACACCATGAGACAAGGTTCCCCACCACAGCCCTGTACTCAGACTCATCACCACCGCTGATACATCCCACCACAGCAGAGTCATCAGAAAACTTGTGGTGTAGATGGTGAAAAGGAAGGGAGAGAGGACAGTCCCCTGAGGAGCCCCGGTGTTGCTGTCCACGCTATCTGACACACAGTGCTGCACACGCACGTGCTGTGGTCTGCCAACCAGGTAGTCAACAATCCAGGACACGGGGGGGGCATCCACCTGCATCGCTGCCAGCTTCTCCCCCAGCAGGGTTGGCCGGATGGTGTTGAAAGCACTGGAGAAGTCAAAAACATGATCCTCACTGTGCTTGCCGGCTTGTCCAGGTGGGTGTGGATGTGGTTCAGCAGGAAGATGATGGCGTCCTCAACTCCCAGCCGGGGCTGGTAGGCGAACTGAAGGGGGTCCAGGAGGGGTCTGACCATGGGCTGCATATAGGGTATATATATGTATGCAGCACTGTGTATGGGTCTTTGGCCTATATCAGAGCCATAGCTGACGACACTGAGGTCAGGTCTCCAGTATGTTTTCTAGCAACCTGGGGGAGTTAACATTCAACACAATTCTACGATTAGAATTTTTTTTAGGCTGATGTCAATATTTTTAGACCTAGAGTGTATTTCTTGGCACTGGCTTTGAAAAAGAATTTGAAACCTTCACATGGTGAAATAAAACTGTAACACTTCTTTTTACAGGTTCCTAATAATTTCCTAGGAAATTTCGTGGAAAGAACTGTGTAATCTGGCACTAATTATAGTGAAAACAGAGTAATAAAGTTCTGAGAGTTACTTCATATTGTTAATTTCAAAAACTGCTGGACACCATATGTCTGCTACTTCACAGTATAGTCCATTCTCAGTGGATGTGCACTTTGAGTTTCAAGTTTCAGCATCACGCTTGTGTAAGTTGCATTCTGGACCACGATTGGCTTCCAAACTAGCTGTGATGTCATAAATCCTGCTTGTAAATCCAAGTGTTAAACTCAGTTTAAGATGAGCACAGAGAAACGTCTCTGCACATACATCATTCTGCACAGTGAAGCTCAAACATCACAGTGAAGGAACAAGAAGCAAAACACATTTTTGACTGGAGGGGGACTTTAATGTTTGTAAACTACAGATCATCTGTCATCATTAATGAACACATCAATGAAGATTATATCACTCCTAAACAGTAATTCACCTTAGAAAATATTTAAATGTTTGTGAGGCACTCATGTTGGGCTTTAAGGCCTGGCTCACAGGTTTTGAATGGGGTTGAGTTCCTCCACACCAAAGTTGGAAAACCATTTCTTTACCGACCTGGTTTTGTGCACGAGGGCATCATGTTGAGACAGAAGGGCCTTCTCCAAACTGTTGCCACAAAGTTTGAAGCTCACTATCGCATCCAATACCTTTGTTATAGCAAGATTCCCCTTCATCGGAGCTAAGAGGTCTAACCCAAAACATTACAAAGGGGTGTTAACATACTTATAGCCGTATAGCGTACATACAGTACAATAAAACCAAAAGGATACACATACTGTCACAGATTTAACTGATATTTATTTATAGTGTCAGTCCGAAGGTATAACACAACACAATTATTTCAGCAGATATGATTACATGCTGTCACTTTACATGATTCTGTGTTGGTGTTATGCTGTGTTTTCCTGTGGCTGGGTCTTTTTGACAGCTTACACTCATGTGCCGTGAAGTCTGTGTCTGACTTCTGAACGTGATGAAACCACAGATTCTAGTTCCCACCAAACCGAAAAGACAAAGAATCAGCGATCAAGCGCAGCACAGGCTTCCTGGAAGGGAGGAGGAAAGAGAAGAGATGTGACATGTTAGATTTCTGACAAGTCAGTTATGTCTCCATCAGCCATCCACATCTCTCTCCTCCTCAGACAAGCACACTGACACACAGATATTACATAAACTCCTGTAACTGAATCCTTTTTCATCCCCTTTCACACAGATTGTTTCCTCAGACATACAGAGACACAGTGAGCTCACAGGTTACATGCTGTAAAGAGATGTGAGATTCAGGTTTGAACTACATTGTCAGTGCTTTAGGATCATCTCTGATTCTTTTATGTCTGTTTGTGTCTCACTTTACACCTCCTCCCACTCAGACGCATCCTTACCTTTTTTTTGTTGTCGGCGGAGAACAGCCTTGTTAATCTCCCTCAGAAGAGTTTCCTTGTTGTTCTTCATGTTGGCTTTCGCCGTCTCCAACACAAACTCAATCTTCTCCTGGTTGAAGGGACGCTGGAAGGTGGAGAACTCCTCCATCTTTGCTTTGAACTCCTCTGCGTCTGTAGAAAAACGTGAAGACCTGTTTTTGCTCTAGTCACCTGTTACCCTTGTTCTCCTTAACACCTTGCTAAAAGTGTAGAGCTAAAATCAGTGTTGCCACCCAAAGACGCCACAATTATTGTACTTCAGGGCAAACTACCATGCGTTCAAATCCAGACCGTGGCACATCCAGAACTGAATTTGCAACTTATATGAATATATAGTGCTGTGCTGCGGTTCACAACACATTAATAGATGAATTCATTGAGTTGACTATTATGAAAGCTACAGGACACACTATGAATCCCAGCATGTAAGCAAATATATTACAGGCATGTTTGTACCATGAACCATATCAAACTAAACTTAAACCAAACAAAAGATTTAAAATGAAATGAGTAACTAATCTAGTTTCAAATTAGATTCATTCCATTTCACTATTGTCGAAAATAAAATGCTATTAATGTTAAAATGATCATACATTTAGGGTTTTTTAGAATTATTAAGTTCAAATGTTCTAATTTATATTATTAGTAGAATATATATTAGATGGTTGGGTTAAAAGTTCTATTGTACTTCATGTTTTTGAATCAGCTTCTAGACCCACAAGGCAAAAACTAGCAAGTTTACTGATCATTTGTGATGAATGCAAATAATGTTAACTTAATAACATGCGTCATCGTACTAGTAAGTTAACCATCAGTGCTCTTCAAATTTTTCACCACAGAAAAATCAAGCTACTGCTGCAACACAAAGTAAGCTAGTTATGAGCTAGTTTAAGCCGTAGGTCATTTTGTGCCAAAGATCATCTTTTTAATCCGATATCTGATGTCATCCTCATGAATGTGGACGTGTGTTCCCAACTCTGAGAAATGCATTGTAGGCTATGTGAACCGATCAGGACCGAGACTGATGACTTGCGTTTACTATGTGTTTACTATAGCCGGCAATAGCGAGCGGAAGAAGACGGGAACGCATGAAATGATTAGGTCAAAACAAACAAACTTTGCCTGCTGATCGTTCAAGATAAATGTCATAGTCAAGGATGAATAGAGTCATTTTCACTATCCCCTATTTCAATCAAAGTTTTAGATGGCTAGTTGCCTAACTTGAATGTCAAAAAATCCACGCCCTTTGCAGTTTGAAGAACCACGATTTGTTTGTCTCCAGAGCACTTCTGCTTCTGAGAAGAGAAGTCACAAAAAATCTGCAGGTGTGCGGGAGTAAGAGACCTTTGCAGTTGCGTCTGTTGAAGAGCGGCATGTAAACGATCGAGGGCTCCTTCTCTTTTCCCTCAAACACGTAGCAGTCCTTTGGCCAGTCCCTCTCCTCCAGGATTTTGTCGTCTATCTCCGGGAAAGGCTTCTTCACCTCAGCAGCGTAGTCTCTGGCAAGAGTCAGAGTCTGTGAAGGGAGCAGAGGGTGAACGTTGTTTCAGACTCCCAGGTTTCACAGATTTCATGCTCTGGAACAAAGTCTGGGCAATAAATCACACTTGAAGGATGGATTGTTGTTGCTTTAACGGTCATCCTTCACTTCATAAGTTAGACATACAGTTGAAACCAGATATTTACATACACTTCAGAAAAAAACAAAAACTTTTTTTTCTTTACTGTCGTACATTAAATCAGAGTAGACTTTTTCTGTTTTAAATCAATAAATATTAACATATTTTTTGCATTTGTTAAATGTCAGAATCGAGCGAGGGAGAATTTTTATGTTTTTGTTTTTTAAATCACTTTCATCACAGTCAGAAGTATACGGTCTGGGAACACATGAGACATACTGGTTTTGAACTGCCTGTGGGAAGACTGACCGTGTAAGAGTCTGTCCATTCTTGATTAAAAGTCTACTTTTCTCTTTTTAGAGCTCGTCCCTGTGTGTGCATCTCCCTCACTGACTCTGGTTATTAGTGATGTGTTGGTTGCCTTTAAGTGACCGAAGGAAGCCGACTCCCGACTGAAAGCCGATTTGCCCCCCCGAAAAAAAAAAAAAAACATGACAATGAACAAATGACACACAAATTAAATTGCAATACACTGTATGTGTCTGTATAGAGTTGAGTGTTTATTTATTAACCATACTATTCATACTATTTCATTAGCAGGGTGTTATTTTTGTTATACAACTAGGATAGTTATTCTTGATGTATCCCACTTTGTAACCATCAGTATGACAGAATATTTCATTGTATTGCAGATGAAGAATCTTGCATATTTATGTCTTGCAACAAATAAGAATGTAACTTAGGCAGTGACCAGCAGAAGTGGTACTAAATGAAGAGCCGTTTGGGAGCCGAAAGAGCCAGCTCTCGGAAAGAAACAGAGCCATAAGATCCGGCTCCCTTCAATGCACAGATTTGATTGGCTAGCATCACGTGAGATGACTTACAACGCATGCAATTGGTCTGTGAGTTTTCCTCTCAATTTATCGATATTCTACAGCAGACGGGGGGGGGGGCAAGTATTTAAAATTAACCTTAGACTGCATTAAGTCCAGTAAAAGAAATTTCATAATGAAAATTACTGACTGTTAAACAATGGGTCAATAGTAGTAGTAGTATTTCACTGTTACTTGCAACATAACTTTGATTTGATTGGCTTGCAGTGAATGGCCCATATGATAATAGTACTGTACTGCAGGTATTATCAGTTAGTTTCCATCCAGGGTTTAGGTACACTGAAACACACACACACACACACTTTGCAGTACCTCAAACATATTTCCAGCGCTGTACTCTGGTGCAATGATGAGGTCGATGTCTCTCTTGTCTCCCAGAAATGACGGGTAGGCTACGTTAATCAGCAGCCCAGCGTCCATCAGGTGGAATCTTTCGTTAGAGTGGAGGCAAGGTGGAACGGTGGAATCTGCCCAGCAACAGAATTTCAGAATTTTCCAGTTCAATTAAACTTTGAGCAAACTTGTTTTAACTTTATTTATTTTAACGTAGAGCTGAGGGAACACGTTGGTGATTATCTGTGGGTTCATTACTACTACGAACACATTTCACATACACGTAGTCATTTGACCCATTGTTAGACAAAGAATTTTACATTTTGGGAAATACGCCTGTTTTCTTTCTTTCAGAGAGTTAGATAAGAAGGTCGATACCACTGTTCATTAAGCTAGCATGGCTTTGTCCAAAGGTAACAAAATCCACCTACCAGCACCTCTAAATCTCACTATGAACCCTTGTTTGTTAAATACGTACAAAGAATTACTGGCTGTAGCTTCATATTTACTGTACAGACTGGTCGATCTTTTCATCTAACTCTCGACAAGAAAGCGAATAAGCGTATTATCCAAAAAATCAAACTATTCCTATTATTGCTGAAGAGGTCTGTCTTCTCACCTTGGTATTGGTAGAGGAAGTTTCTGGTAGTTCCCCACTCCCATTTTATAATCAGGGGAAGAAACTGCTTTGTAAGCAGAGAGACTGGGGAAAACCACATGTAAAAGAAATACACAGACATGTTTAAATCTTATTTAAATAAAATGGGTCTGTTTGTCTGTTTATCTGCCATACACTGACCATGTGTTTTAAAAGCTCCATCCTCCAGACTTTGGCTCCAGGTCTCTACTGCCGCCAGCAGCTCCAGACTCCACTGCCGAGAAAGATTTTTTCTTTCCTCCAAACTCTTTGACTCCAGCCATGCAGACTCATTATGATTTATCTTGTCTGGAAAAGATAAGAATCGAATGGACACTGCGGCATTTTGAATCAGACATTTGCTTTGTCATTATTTCATCGCAGACACAACACAGTTAAAATGGGGGGGAAATTGAAACATTGATGGCATTGCTTTCTGGGTATCAGTAACTGCAATCTTGCTGATTAGCTTGCAGCTACCAAAACAATTGGATTTAATGAATAAAGCTGGTAAGAGGTCGGATTTATAGTACATCATCTGAGCAGGATCATTATCATCATCACCACTACCTGCTAGTATTTTCTGCAGCTTGTCCAGCTCAGACAGAGCAGTAGGATCCTTAATGGTGCTTCTGATCAGCACTACTAGTTTATCAAGTCCATTGTATACACGCAGGTACTCAACAGCACTGTCTACATGCCCGGTCACTGAAAAACAAACACACACAGCAAGTGTAAAATCATGATGTTGTGACTACTTTTCCACCTTAGCAATAGATGTATCCCTGCAACTTCTAAAAATACATTTAGTATGTATGAAAATGTCAAATTTTGATTACCATTCAGCCAGGGAGGAATGAACTCTCCGATAGTCTCCTCATGAGCCAATGCACAACCTAGAACACCTGCACGGGTTCAACATACACACACACACACATGCACAGTTTGACAATGAGGATTAATATGCATGCATGATCAACAATCCTACAGTATCAATACCTGCAGATACTATATTATATGTATTTTGCAATGCAAAGGCAAAAATGCACTTGTTGCACCTTTAAAAAGGTAGTTGGTGGGTTGTTTGGCCACTGTCAGTTAATCTGATCCACACAGTTCTGAGGAAGCAGATTAGCCAAGTTTCAGTTAAACGGTAGCAAAAGATTAATTTTTTAATTTTGACTGTTGCTTATTCTGTTATGTATATATAATGTCAGAGAAATACTTAAGATTTGGAGCCACATTTTCAGGGGCTTTAATTAAAATTACCTTAAAAACCAAAGTTGCCTATTTACACCCCCTGCAGACATGGAGCTAAATTAGCAGTTATAGTGTTTCTGGCAACCTAACAAATGTAAGTACAATATTTACTGTTCTTCTAGCTCTGTTTTGGTCTCCACCAACCCCTGAGAAAATATTTGGCTCTTTAGTGGGTAAATACTCAGCAGTTAATCACTAACTTTGACAACTGCCTTTTGTGGCCAAAAACAAGGTCAATGAGAGATGACCAAAACAAATGGGCTAAAAGTGGCCAAAACGCTCCTTAGAGCTGAGGGGAACTACAGAGCTGGGGTGATAATTCTCTGTGGGTTTGTTACTACAGTGATCACTTTCACAATATACATTGTCATTCAAACTGTTGTTGATACAAAAATATTGATTGGTGCAGCTTTAAGATTGTACTTGCTCTCTTTTTTGAAAATATGTTTTTGAGTATTTATTGGATATAATTTTAGTGCTGTACACATTCTTTCCACAATGTTAGAATCAATCAAGTCAAGATCTCATAAATACTTAAATTATTATTATAAAATAAAAGCACCGTTGCAGCCTTGGTTTCAGGTGTTTAGTTACTGTGTATCCATAATGCTCTTACCACTGCACTGTTGCCATCAAACAACCTGCTCAGCCTGTGACCACACACCTTGTAGTTTGACCATGTCTATCTCTGGCTTCTTCTCCAGCAGCTCTCCGCTCTGGAATTTGCTGCCCAGGAGAGAAGTTTCAATGAAGAGACCCAACTCTGTAAAACCAGCCTCATGAGGGCTCACCTCGAACCATTTTCCTGAGAGACAGAATCTATTTTACATTTAACACAAGTCAATAACTCACTCACTGTACAATACATACTGTAGATCCTAATGTGACGTGTATCTGCGTGTATACCTTCTATGGGCCCATTTAAAAAGCAGTGCTTCTCTATGGCACTGTAGATGGGGTAAGGGTTTGTGGAATTTCTGCTGGCCTCATCTGAAAGATGCCGTAGGTCCATCTGATGAAAAAAAAAAAGTTATTTCTCTGAAGGACAATATGCAATCTTTATAACAGTGTGCTGCATTTCAAATGGGAAATATTAGGAGTAAAAGTGTGTGTATCTTTCCCCTGGTACCTGTTTCATGATCCCAGCAGAGGTCAAGACCCCCCAGATATCAGTGAGAGAGAAGTGCTCCTCCTTTGCCCTCTCGCCCAACCAGGCCAGGGCCTCCTCCAGACCAACCCCAGGAGCTAACAGCTTGGACACTGCCCTGTCCATGCCTGCGCTCCACTGTGGATCGCTGTACAGGGAGGACATGGACCTGAGACAGAGAGAGACAGGTACACATAGGTCAAGAGAAACTGTCATGAAGAAAAACTGAGCATTTTTTTCTGTAAGTACTGTTATAAGATTTGTGTTTAAAGTTGCAAATGTTAATATAATAATACACCAATTGTATCAGTCTAATTTAAAACCTGCGGCTTAAACAGGCAGAAGCAACCATTTTCACTAAGTGATGGCTGGAAAACTTGTCACTGGAGATCAAATTACAAAGCCAACTTCCACTGACCGCAAATTGGATTCACCAACATCTGGTTCTGTGGTAGTTTTGGTGTTATCACTTCCTGTTTTATTTTGGTAGTATTCTTCTTCCCTTGTGTGTCTTGTGTTTTTACTTCCTGTCTGTGTTTTCCCTCCAGTTTTGATTGTTGGTCCTCCCTTGATTGTTGGCACCTGTGTCTTGTTATCTCACCTCCCCTAGGGTATTTAGTCTTGGTCTTTTCTTTGTTCAGGTGTTGTTCCTTGCCGAGCCCTTGACTATTAGATTCTTTGTTCTCCGGTGGACCTTGTTTGGATTTTGGATTTGTGGATTTGGCCTGCTCTCCTGTGAACTGTGTTCCCACCTTGGACTCACTCCCCTGCTTTCACCCATGCTATCCGGTACTCATCTGCTCATTACCTGTCTGCTCACCTCTGCCTGTTCTTGCCTGCATTCCACCCCACAATAAACACGGTAGTCATCCGGCTACTTCACCCTTAGACCGCTTCCTTGTCATCTGCTTTTGGGTCCACATACCTCTATATAGCACCCCGTTACGACAGAATGATCCAACCAAACATGGACCCAGCAGGTAAAGACCCGGAGGTAGCACCCTTACACTTAGCACTGGCTAACAGAGAGGTTCTGCTAAGCAATTACTCCAGACTCTGACAGACAGCAGAAAGGCCATGGTTTCCCAAATCGCACAGCTAACCCAGCAGGTCTCCCGACTCACCACCCAGCTCTCAACAGCCGGCACCACCTCGCCTACAGATTCCGGTCACTCTCCACCACTCCCTGTCGCCGCTGGATGGCAGCAGCCATGGCTCCCTGTCGCCGCTGGATGGCCGCTGGATGGCAGCAGCCATGGCTCCCTGTCCTCGCCTCGGCCGCTGGATTGCAGCCGCACCCTGGACTCTCCGCCGGACCTCAGCAGCCCCCTGGACCCCCTGCTGGATCGCAGCCGACTCGTTTCCCGGCTGGATCGCAGCAGTCCCCTGAACTCTCTGCTGGATCGCATCCGACTCCTTTCCCGGCTGGATCGCAGCAGCTCCTTATTCCCAGGCCTGAGGTTCCGAAGACGTCGCCATGTCCAGAGGTCCAGTCGCCGGCTCCCTGTCCCGGGGCCCAGTCGCCGGCTCCCTGTCCCGGGGCCCAGTCGCCGGCTCCCTGTCCCGGGGCCCAGTCGCCGGCTCCCTGTCCCGGGGCCCAGTCGCCGGCTCCCTGTCCCGGGGCCCAGTCGCCGGCTCCCTGTCCCGGGGCCCAGTCGCCGGCTCCCTGTCCCGGGGCCCAGTCGCCGGCTCCAGATCCAGCCACCTCACCAACCTGTCTTTATGTCCCGCCGTCGCCGGCTCCCCGTCCTGACATCTCGTTGCCAGTCCCCGGCCCCGCTGTATCGCCATTGGTCCCTGAGTGGATGGGCAGGCCTCCAGAAAGGGTCAGTCCTCGCCATCGGCTGCCAGAGACTCTCGGGCTTCGCTGCTGGTCTCCCGGAGGGTTCAGCGTCCACCGGCGGTCTCCAGTGACTCTCCGTGTTCGTCGCCGGCCTCCAGAAGGGCTCTGCCTTCGCCGCCGGCCTCCAAAAGGGCTCTGCCTTCGCCGCCGGCCTCCAGAAGGGCTCTGCCTTCGCCGCCGGCCTCCTGTGACTCTCAGTGTTCGCCGCCGGTCTTCTGTCTGGTCTTCGGATGGTGTCAGTCTCCATCACGGACCTCGGGAGATCAGCTCTGAGGTACCCAGCTCCGCACCTGTCCTGCCCCCGGGCCGTCCGCCCGAGGCCCCCAGCTCCGCACCTGTCCAGCCCCGGGCCATCCGCCCCAAGTCTCCCACCTGGCCCTTGCCTGCATTCCACCCCACAATAAACACGGTAGTCATCCGGCTACTTCACCCTGAGACCCCTTCCTCGTCATCTGCTTTTGGGTCCACATACCTCTATATAGCACCTTGTTACGACAGGTTCAACCTGCTGCTAAATTACATTTGGCCATCCTCTCTAGGCTATGGAAACCAAGAGCCGCCATGTTTGCGATTATGTTTCAGCCACACTTGGGCATTGGTCTAGGAATCCATGACAATCGCGGGTTAAAGGTCATGAGTGGAAAAATGAGGCAAGTCCATGGGCGAGTCAAGAGGTTGCGGCTAGTTTAGACATGACTGTAAATAACAGCAGGACAGAGAGGACTGAATGGTATAGACATTTTAGACGACAGAGACTACAGTTAAAAAGTTGGGAAAATGACATTGGAAACCATATTACAATAATGCTGGTCAACTGCAGCAGTTTTAAATGTCTATGGGAGCTATAGCTTTTTGTATGCTAACATATTAACTGTTGTTTAACTGTTAAAATCAGGTTCAACTTGTGATACAAAGTGCTGTAGATGCTCATTTATCTTAGAATATGTATAGTTAACCTCTGGAACTTTTTTTTTTTTTTTTTCTAAGAAAGACTGATGGAAAAAATGCTAAATGAGAGATTGAATTACAGAAGCTAATGGAACAAAGGCTAGACCAGAGAGGGTGTGAGGACATCAGCTGTCTAAACCAGCAAAACATTAGCATGTTAAAATTGTCATTGTGAGCATATTAGCATCTTCACGTTATCCCAAGATAATGAGATAATTAACTTGTGACTCAAGATAACAGGATGAAAAGATAATTGCAACTATGGCCACTCCCAGATTCCAAACTATATCAGAGTTAATGCAAATACAGTGTTTGATCACTAGTAATGTGTAAAAAGCATACAGACTGCTTCCTCGTTGATCAATTTGCGTTCCATGTATTCCTGAGTATTGCATGTTACACTCTTCTCTGCTCAAGTCTCTTCTGTCTTCACAATACAACAGAAATGCTGTAAAATATACCTCAGAATTGAATACTAATATTGTACAATTGAATCCAATCATTAGTGTTTTTTTTTTTCCCCAAATGCTCCTCCTGCATCTCACAACTCAACCAAAGCTGCAGGTCAAGGGCCCCTCGCTGGTAGCTGCTGCGGGCAAAGTAATTCAACCTGGTCACTGCCACCTCAGTTCTGCCCTGTGCTCTGGCCCGTCCATCTGTTCAGCTCTCATTCATACACAAACTCCTGTATATGTGTAAGTGTTTTACCATGTTGATCCAGAAACTCCTCCCAAGTAGAGCAGAGAGTCCACCAGACCTTCCTTTTCCATCTGATAGAGGGAGCCCACAAGACCCACAGCTGCCCTCTGACCCCCACCTGATGCCAACAGAGCGATGTGGGGAACCGAATCCTGGTTGGAAAGATGATGGAGAGATGGTAGCATTTATTTTGTGTCGTGTTTCCGAATGTAATTCCAATATTAGCCCTCCTATAAGCTCTGTTTTGGTCTCCACCAACTCCTGAGAAAAGCCCCACCATGTTCATGAGCTAGTTGCTAACTTTATCTGTCTGCTGTTTGGTGCTGGGCAGTTAGCGTACAGTGGATTTATCACAGCTTTATCACTGAAAACGGCTGCCTGTTGGCTTGTATTTTGAGTAAGCAACTTTAAATTATTTTAGTATTAGTATGTGTAGATAGTCGGGCCATTTCACTTCAGTAAAACTAGCATTTCAGCAAAGTAATAGAACTGTGACATGCTACTCAGATGAAGTGCCCCCTCTGGCTTCCACATCAGAGACTTAGTGGCTGTGTAGACTGTGAGAACTTGAAAGGATTGAGGGGGGGTTAATAGGGGTTTAACTGCAATTTTTTGCCTTGCTTCCTCATGACAGGTTAACCCAGACATGCTTAAATGGCTTTTGTGATTGCATAATAATGTTGCATATTGTAAAACATATCTAATCACATATAATATTAGCCTTAGATAATTTACCATCCAAAAAAATATTTTTTTTTAAATTACATGACTTGAAGATGTAGTGGAGTCTATGCTGTCCCTGTGAGTGTCTAAGCCTTCACAAAAGTTATAAGATGTGAATCAGTGCTCATAGAAGTCATGGAGGAAACAGACATTGGTGTTATGTAAAGATTCATAATATACATGTAAAGAAGACATTTGTGAAAACATGACACATTCCCAAAGAAAAATCTAATACTTTTATTTGAAGAAAGAAACAAACAAAAGAGAAAGAGCCAAAGCCAGAGAGTAAATGTATTTCCTGAAGTGTAAGAAGTTTCTTTCTTACTGCAGTGCAGTTGATTCCCAGGCTGCTGAGTGACTCCAGAACTACTTGTTTCCTGTTGTTAACATACTCCTGTTCACCAGCACACAGAGACTGGGACTGACGGATGGGTTTCTGGAAAGAATCAAGGACAGCTAACTGAATAAGACTGAATAGGAAATAATAATAATAATAATAATAATTACATTTTATTTATGAGACACTTTTCAAAAGAGTTACAAAGTGCTTCACAAAGGAAAATCAAGATAAAACAAATCAGCACAATAAAATTAAATAAAATCAGGCCATTAAGAGAATGAAACAGAGATAATATATCCAACAATTAAATAATAATCAAACAAGATAAAAAGGGTTAAATAAACAAATATTTAAGTTTGAAAATGTCTGTATTTTTTAAGAAACATTAATCTCATCTGAGTTGAATTTGACTCAAACTTTGAAATGTGTTACACTATTATGCATATTGTACATACTGCATTTATGAAAGAATGTTTTAATGTATTCTTGTGCTACTGCAAAATAATATCCTATAATGCCTTACAATACAGCTTCTGTTCAGATTTAGCCATTTTTCCCTTAGCGAATTTACATGCAAATGCACATTTTAACATTTTCCACAATAAGAGCAATAAATACCACTACTGTTCCTACTTGTTGCCATGAGTTTATAGCCAAATGCCTAAGCAAAATGATAATTTTAGTTTTGTAATTTTTTGCTTTTGCTTAAACTGTGTACTTGCACCATAGCCTGTATATATAGATGGACGACGCGTCTCCACTTCCTCCCACTGTATTAAATGAAGCCAAAATATCCCGGCTACAGGAGCTGCCATCTTGCGCTGGTGACGTCATTTGGAGCCAGAGTTGGAGCTGCGGTATCGAGGTCCCGCCCATACACCCGGCCGACTCAATCACAAGCCGGCCTCAGCTGTCAATCATGACGTGAAACGCCCTTGTTATAGCATCAAATAACTAATTAAAACCAAACTTATCTGAAAACAGTTGAACATGCATCAGCGTGATAAGAACTACCTAAAAACCATCTTTGGAAAAAATGGATTTGACGTGTACTTTTAGTTTTTTAGTGTGGCCCACGTCCCATCCGCTAACATGGAGGGGGCGGGGTTTATGACCTATACTGCAGACAGCCACCAGGGGGCGATCGAGATGTTCTAGCTTCACTTTTAGGGGGCTGTCATGTCGTCCATCTTTATATACAATCTATGCCTCTGACACACCCACCAAACGAGAGACAACATGCCTAAAAGCCGTTGCACACCGTCTCGAGGAAACTGTTGCAAAACGTGCAAATCGTTTTCAGATTGAACGTGCCACGGGAGTCAAACGCGCCAAATCCACCCGTAACATTACGTGCGCGTAGCAGCGTCCATAGCAACGATCTGAGACCTGAGATAATCTCCGTAATAACTAACAAAACTAAGGATCATATACATTCACTGAGCGAAGATTATGAAAATAAATCTTAAAATACTGCATTTTCCACTGAGAATAAAAGAAATGTCCACCAAAATTTACCCATGCAAAGAATTTTTACATTCAAAATTTAATATTGAGGACAATGTTTGTACCTTTTGTTTTAGCTAACATTGAAACACATGAGCATCTCTTTTTCTCATGTGTTTATTCAAAGATATTTTGGGATAGTTTCTGTATTTGGGCTTATCAAAACAACTTGGGTGTCCGATCTTTCGATTACAATGATGTTAAATTTGGCGTTGTACTGGAGGACAAACCAAAAGATTTAACAATTAATAGTATGATTGTTATGGCAATTTTTTTCATTCACAAATGTAAATTTGGCAACATTAAACCTTTATTTAATGTTTTTATTCATGATATGTCATCTTTAAAAGAGTCTTTGAATTTTTGTAAATCTAAGAATGCACTTTGGCTATGGAATCATTTGGATGCTCTTTCTTTGAACCCTGTGACTCTGTAATTATGGCTTTCTTTGTTCTTGGTTTCATTTTTGTTCAATTGTTCGACCTGCTCTACCTGAAATATTGAATGTTTAATAAGCCTGTATGGTTTTTGAAATAAATATTAAAGAGGAAAAAAAAAAAAAAAGAAATGTCCACCATTTTGGTTTTCACAAAAAAAAAACAACGCTTGGCAGTCACGTGACGTGAAAAGAATAGGACAAAAAAAAAACTTCATTTCTCAGAATTTAAGGAGAAATCATTAAAACTGATGGCCGTAACATTAACGTATCAAAGGCCTGTTTTGAATTATCAAGGACACTGAGAAATGTTGAGGATATCATTGAAAGAAAACCTTAACATGGGAATTAACAGTGAGGAAAATACTTCCGGGCGGCGGGTCCTGATTCTCCAATGGGATTGCTGCTTTCAGCGCCTTACAGCGCCGCGCTCAGGTTAATATTGGGAGTGAAAGGACGGCCGGAGCAGTTCCTCTGCGCTAATATTGCCGCGGATGGTTTTACATTGGAGTTAATTGAAAGCCCGGTGCGTCTCATACAGACGATGAAGAGCATCTTCACGCGTCTGTATGAGACACCGAGGGGCGTGACAACATGACGGTAATTGACGACCTGGGAATGAGATCGGGTGTGGGGGCTGAAGCGCAGGAAATCTGTGCAAGCAACAATATATCTGTGTGCAAGCAACAATATATCTGTGTGCAAGCAACAATATATCTGTGTGCAAACACACAGTTTGAGCAGAAGCAGAGCGAGCAGGGGCTGTGTGAGTGCGAAGGAACATTACAAAATCTGACCTGAAATCAATAAATCATGCTTTCAAACTAAAAGAACACGCTCTAGAATAAAGATGGGAAAATAATCCCATACTGTTGTACTTTATAGAAAAATAGTACACACACACACAGGATCATGCATCTCTCACCTCAGGAGCAGTTCCATTTCCCTCCATGTTGCCCGCTGCTTTTGCCAGTGCTCCTGAAGTCACCAGCCAGAGGCAAATCACGGAGACAGAAAAACCTGAGTTTCCAGTCTGCATGTTGAGGCGTGGAAAGAATTCCAGCGTCAAATGAAATGGCACCGGTGAATCCAAGTTGTAGTGAAAGTTCTGTCTTCTTATGCCTTCTCTGCAGTTACTTTTCTTTGGTCAGATGTTGCTAGTTTTTTTTTTTCTTCTTTTGGGGGAGCTGCTGAGGCTACGGTCACGCGGCCTGACGCGCGTCGTATTAAGAAGTGGAGCTAGTTTATCTACTTCAGATACAGTGGAATCTTAGATACAGCCGGGGGATGCCCGCCCCTTGTTAGCAAAATGACCAAAATCCCCCCCCCAATCCCCCCCTTGTTAACCTGCTCAAAGGCGTCTCGGACACATATGAGACACAGTGGTTTTGAACTGCCTGTGGGATGATTGAACACGAGTCTGTCCATTCTTGATTAAAAGCTCTGTTTCTGCTGTCTGCTTTTCTCGTTTCAGAGCACGCCATGTGAAATCATTTCTCCAACTCATCTCTGCTCTCCCTCTGTGTACCTCGCTCATTAACTCGTAGCGATGTGTCGATCGCGAACGAGCCGGCTCCTTTAACTGAACGATGGGAGCCGGCTCCCGTCTGAGAGCCGATTAGAACAGAAATGTTTTTTGTTTCATATATATCATACAAATTAAATTGCAATACACTGTATGTGTCTGTATAGACTTGTGTATTTATTTATTAACCATACTATTTCATTAGCAGGGTGTTATTTTTGTTATACAACTAGGATAGTTATTCTTGATATATGCCACTTTGTAACCATCAATATGACAGATTATTTCAATGTATTGCAGATGAAGAATCTTGCATATTTATGTCTTGCAACAAATAAGAATGTAACTTAGGCAGTGACCAGCAGAAGTGGTACTAAATGAAGAGCCGTTTGGGAGCCGAAAGAGCCAGCTCTCGGAAAGAAACGGAGCCATAAGATCCGGATCCCTTCAAAGAGCCGAAATTCCCAAGACTCGAAGACTCTCAAATGGAGAAACAACAGGCACCGCTCATCACCTGGCCAGTACCATCCCTACAGTGAAGCATGGTGGTGGCAGCATCATGCTGTGGGGATGTTTTTCAGCAGCAGGAACTGGGAGACTAGTCTGGCTCGAGGGAAAGATGAATGCAGCAATGTACAGAGACATCCTTGGTAACCTGCTCCAGAGCGCTCTGGACCTCAGACTGGGGTGACAGTTCATCTTCCAACAGGACAACAACCCTATACACCAGCCAAGATAACAAAGGAGTGGCTACGGGACTCTGGGGATTTACTTGAGTGGCCCAGACTTGAACACGACTGAACATCTCTGGAGAGATCTGAAAATGGCTGTGCACAGCCGCTCTCCATCCAACCTGATGGAGCTTGAGAGGTCCTGCAGAGAATGGGTGAAACGGCCCAAAAATAGGTGTGCCAAGCTTGTAGCATCATACTCAAAGACTTGAAGCTGTAATTGGTGCCAAAGGTGCTTCAACAAAGTATTGAGCAAAGGCTGTGAATACTTATGTACATGTGATTTTTTTTTTTTTTAATTTGCAAAGATTTCAAACAAATGTCTTTTCACATGTCATTATGGGGTATTGTTTTGTAGAATGTTGAGGAAAATAATGAATTTAATCCATTTTGGAATAAGGCTGTACAAAATGTGGAAAAAGTGAAGCGCTGTGCGTATTTTTGTATGCACTGTAAATCTGTATAAAGTCACTATACTCCTTCATAACATGGTAGTTGAAGGCACTTACCAAATCAATTTTATCTTCTTTCTTTTTTACCTCTAACAAATAAAAATCTATTTCAAGCCAAATAGGCATCCATGGAGCCACCACAGGATAAACTACTGAAGGGCTTATCCTCAGATCAAACACTCCAAGTTCTTTTTGCAATGTCATTCCCTACTCAGCCAAAGTTATCCCTCTGATTCCTCCCATTTTCCCAGCACTACTGCAACACTCCTTTTGTGGGATGAGAATCATTGTGTCCCTGCAAATTAGCCAAGTAGTTTGCCATCAGTTCCTTCTTAATATCACTTGCATTTCTCCCATTTCTACCTGTGAGGCAGGTACTGGCAATGTTTTTATAGCCCAGCTGCACACTCTCAATGCCTGTATGAATAACATCCAATTTTCTTGAGAGAGCTGGCTACTGATCCATACCTGACACTGCCGTAATCCAACACATACATTCTTTTCAACGATGAGCAACTTGCTCCCCGTTCCCTTCCAGTCAAACATCTCATCACATTTATTACTTTTTTTACATTTTCCTTCTATTCTCCTGATGTGGTCTGCCCATGTTAACCGAGAATCAAAAAGAACTCCCAAAAATTTAAATGTTGCAACCCTTTCTAATTATTTCCCATACACCCTTAGCTTCATCCTTTCCTCAATTCTTTTCCTGGTGAAAAAGACTCCCAATCATAACCGCACTCCACCAACTCATCAATCACTCCTTGCATTTCCTGATTGCATGCTCCACGTTCCTTCCTCTCTTCCAAAAGGCCCCATCATCCACAAATAGTGACCTACCTATATCTACTGATACCTTTGAGAAGACGTCATTGATCACAATGATGAAAAGTAGCGGACTTATCACACTGCCTTGAGGTGTGCCATTTCCAACTATGTACTGACTTGACAAGTCTGACCCAATTCTTCCAAACAGAAAATCCTTTTCCCAGTTAAAAATTCTCCCACCAACACCCATCTTGTGCAGCTTAATTAACAATCCTTCCTTCCACATCATGTCGTATGCTTTTTCTATGTCAAAAAACACAATTATGCAATTATTTCAGTCTCTAGCCTTATCACTGAGGCCATAATATTTCTAACTTGCCTAAAACCACTCTGATAACTTGCCAGCATTCCTCTCTTCTTAAGCTTATATAATAATCTGTTATCATCCTTTCCATTATCTTGCATAGATTTGATGTTAGTGCAATTGGCCTATAACTAGTGGGTTTAGATGGATCCTTGCCAGGTTTTCTTATCGGAATCACTACTGCTTCCTTCCATGCACTTGGTAATCTTCCCTCCTCCCACACTCTGTTATAAAGCTGCAGCAATATTGATAGTGTTCCTTCCCCTAGATGCTTTAACATAATATAGCATACCTGATCTTTCCATGGAGAGGTTGGTCTTGATCTATTTATTGCTCTCACCATCTCTGCCAAAGAAAATGGTTCATCAATTATATCATCTGCTTCTTCCCTCCTGGACACACACCTGGATGCTGACTCATTGTTCATTCCCTTCTTCTTCTCCCTTCTTCTGATAAATTTTCTGAACTATGTATTTTTGCGAATGACTTGGCCAGGATCTCTGCCTTATCCCTATTAGAGACTGTCATTCCCTTCTGTCTCCTCCCATCCTCTTTATCATTCCCCATACCTCTCCCACAGGTGTTGTTTGTTGCAAACATTTCTCCAACTTTCCCTCGTAGCTTGGCGTACTGTTCTTCTCACCACTGCCTGTGCCTTCTTATACTGAATCTTATGTTGCATGTTATGGGTTCTTTTAACTTGTCTGAATGCTCTGTTCCAGTTTCTTACAGCCTGACAACACTCCTCCGTCCACCATGGTACCAGTTTTCTATTCTTCCTATTTTTACTCCTGGGTATAGATCCATCTGCTGCCATAATTATTGCTGAGGTTACCTGACTGTTTATTTCTTCTATATCACCAGAGATGTCAGTCCTTGTCATTGTTTCCTCACTCAACTTATGGAACTTATCCCAATCTGCTTTACCAAAGACCCACTTTGGGATTCCACCACCTGGTCTCACTTCGACTCTTTCTCCCACCAAGCATGTGACTGGGTAGTGATAGCTGCCTGTTTAAACTTCCATGTTACTAACTCCAACCAAGGGATTAGACACTAATGTTAGATCTAATGCTGATTCAGTACCTGATGTTATGTTTACCCTTGTTCCTCTACCATCATTCATACAGACCAAATCCCTTTCATCCATCAA
The DNA here is from genome assembly GCF_020085105.1 of Siniperca chuatsi. Classification (NCBI taxonomy): domain Eukaryota; kingdom Metazoa; phylum Chordata; class Actinopteri; order Centrarchiformes; family Sinipercidae; genus Siniperca; species Siniperca chuatsi. Next base: position 20,822,561 of record NC_058062.1, read on the forward strand.
ATTCTCAATTACCTTTCCATTTGAGTCTGTATGCGACTCCCCACCACCCCCCACCCCCAACCCCACACTCACACACACATTATATTGTGAGCATTAAAATCTGCATACCATATTACTTTATGTCTGTTTTGCCCTCAGATGGTTTATTGGACAAGATGGATACAAGCAGTGAGTAGAATGAGGGATAACGGCTACTGATACCATCCTTAGCAGGGCTGGAGATCAGAGGGAGGACACCCACACCCACACCCACACCCACACCCACACCCACACCCACACCCACACCCACACCCACACCCACACCCACACCCACGGTTGCCGTCCAAAACGTTGTCATGCAGTATAGTGTATAATGTCCTTGTTGAAATGAGACCAGACACTGACTGAGGTGAGTAGTGTGTTTTTGTACTGGGGTTGGAGTGATGCAGATGGAGATCAGGTGTGTGATTAGCAACAGGTGTTCTGATTAGAATTCTGGTGAGGGAGTTCGTTGTGGTTGTGGGGTTGTGGAGTCTGGCGTGTCCGTGACAACAACCCAGAGTTGAGACCAGGAGGCAGAGTTGCATTCCTACACGCTTCTCTGTGCTTCCATTAGCGCAGTTACCCACCCAAAACTCGGTGTCTAACACCCGACCACTTAAATTAATAAAATCAAAAGTTAACTGAAGAGGAGATATACAAAAAATCCTAAACAAAATTACCACCGCTGAAATGGCACAACAAAATAGGGGAATTAAATATGGATTCTTAAACATCAGATCTCTGTCATCTAAAGCTGTACTAGTGAACGATTTAATATCAGAGAATCATATCATATTCTATTTGTTATAGTATAACGCGCTCCTGGTCCTTGTCTGAATTTTTATCTGAATTAATTTTTTATCAAGTTTAGTCCTTAAAACAGATAAAGTAATTATTGTAGGTCATTTCAATATTCATGTGGATGTTGAAAATGATGCCTTAGTACTGCGTTTATCTCATTATTAGATTCAATTGCCTTTTGTCCGAGTGTACATAAACCCACTCACTGTTTTAACCACACCCTCAACCTTGTTCTGGTATATGGCATTAAAATTGAACATTTAATAGTCTTTCCACAGAATCCTTCATTATTATTTAATAACTTTTGAACTCCTATTACTGGACTACACGCCATTAGGCAAAAACTCCTGCTCTAGATGTCTATCTGATAGTGCTGTAGCTAAATTTAAGGAAGCGATTCCATCTGCATTTAATTCAATGCTATGTCTCAATATAACAGAGGACTCGACTCCTATGCTAATTTCAGCCACTCCCAAATTTACCATCTTGTTGATAGTGCTGCAGGCTCACTGCGAATGACACTCGATTCTATCGCCCCTCTAAAAATGAAGATAATAAAACAAATAAGGTTAGCTCCATGGTATAACCCCCAAACCCACAAATTAAAGCGAAAACTTAAGGGTTTTCATTTCCTGTTTTATTTTGTAGTGTGTTCCTTCCCTTGTGTGTCTTGTGGTTTTACTTCCTGGCTTTGTTTTCCCTCCTGATTGTTGGCCCTTCCTTAATTGTTTGCACCTGTGTCTCGTTGTCTCACCTCCCCTAGGGTATTTAGTCTGGGTCACTTTCTTTGTTCAGTGTTGGCTCATTGTTGTTATATATGGTGTTGGTCCTGCCTGGTGTGATTCCTTCATTGAGTTTTGGTCCTGTTCTGTGAGTTTTCCTGACCTTTGTGTTGTGTGTGTGGTGCACCTTTTGTGGTACCTGGTTCCTGTGCCCAGTTCCCCAGCATTCTTACCGTGAGTTTGTATTGGATTCTTTGTCTCCCATGGACCTTGGCTGGATCCTGGATTTTTGTATTTTGCCTGCTCCCTAGTGAACTGTTTGCCACCTTGGACTCACTCCCCTGCTTCCACCACTACCAGCCGGTAACCTATCTGCCTTTTGTCTGTTCATTACCTGTCCACCTACCGGTCTGCCTGTACTTGCCTGTAAACCACATCACCCCCATTAAACACAATAGATATCCGGCTACTTCACTTCATACTGCTTCCTGGTCATCTGCATTTGGGTCCACATACCACTACGCATCATACGACAGAATGATCCAACCAATCATGGACCCAGCAGAGTTGGCCAAGGAAGCGGACCAGATGGTCCATGATCTGGTATGCCTAGGGATATTTGGGGGGGAATGCATGACGAGCCCCGCAGAGGGGCAATCAAAGGTCGGGTTGAAGCCAGATTCTCGACATCACCTGGGCTGAGGGACACCATCCCTGGGTGGCTCACGGACTTCCTTCAGACCCCAGCCTGCAACCCTGCCTGCTACTCCTCAACCGGTCCCAGCCCCGAACCCATACCTAGGCACCCACTTGGCTCTCGGTGGTCCTCGCAGCCATCGGACTGCACCCCGGCCTGCTGGCCCCCAGTTCATATCCATACATATTTACCTCCTACGTGCTAGTCTCCAGTCAGCATCTCAGTCTGCCAGGGGGCATCTCAGTCTATTGCTTTCTCGGCGCCTTCCGGGAAATGCCCCAGGAGGAAGCATGGCTCCCACAGTTGCTCGCCTGCACCGCTGCCACCTCCAGTCCCAGCACTGCGGCGGCGGCCTCTAGTCGCCGCTGGATCGCATCACGCCACTGAATTCTCTGCTAGATCGCAGCACTGTCCTCCTTCTCTGCCCAGACATCACTGGTTCTGCCAGCTCCTCTACCAGTCTCTCCATCACCGGCTTCCTGTCCTGCTGTCAGGCCCTGATCTGGTTCGCTGGTTTTTCATGGCATTTGTCACTTCTAGGCTGGATTATTGCAATTCCTTATTATCCGGCTGCCCAAATAAGTCCCTTAAGACTCTCCAGTTGATCCAGAATGCTGTGGCACGTGTACTAACAAGAACTTCTGTGCACTGGCTCCCTGTAAAATCCAGAATAGAAATTTAAAATCTTTCTCCTCACCTACAAATATCTTAATGGTCAGGCACCATCACAAAGATCTCATAATACCGTATTACCCCACTAGAACACTGTGGGCTTACTTGTGGTCCCTAGAGTCTCCAAAAGTAGAATGGGAGCCAGAGTCTTCAGTTATCAAGATCCTCTCCTGTGGAATCAGGTGCCAGTTTGGGTTCGGGAGCCAAACACCAGCTCTACGTTTAAGAGTAGGATTAAGACTTTCCTCTTTGATAAAGCTTACTGTATAGTTAAGGCTGGCATGGGTGAGCCCTGAACAATCCCTTAGTTATACTGCTATAGGCCTAGACTGCCAGGAGACTTCCCATGATGCACTGAGCTCCTCTATCCTCCTCTCCCTCCATCTGTATGCATTTTTATCCCATTAATGCATGTTACTAACTCGACATCTTCTCTCTCATGTAGTTTTGTGCTTTCTCGTCTCTCTCCTTCTGTCACTTTCAGCAGGTATTTCTGCCTACGGAACTGCAGAGTCTGGATCGGTGATTGTGGGCCACCTGCTGCCCCTGTGTTCCTGCTCGACAACTACTAGAATTATTAGTGTTATTACTATTATCATTATTCTATCTACTATCGTTATTATAGCTTTATTAATATTACCACTACCATTATATTTTAAAATTCTAGGTAGAATTTGCATTGTACTTTTTCTTCTAACTTTACCCTGGTATGTGCTTGTATAGACTGGCCACTATCTACTTAGCTTTTAGGTTGATTATATTTACTTTCACTACACGTGGGTCTGTGTACTCTCCCTCCAAAGCTGTGTTCAACTTTGAAAACAGGAAACAAATGTATAATGCACTATTTCATTTTAATATAGATATAACAAAGTTGAAAAACAAGTTTTCTGGTCTTGGTGTAATTTCTAGTCCAATTGCCGATTTGAAGACAAACAGGAAAAGCCCATGGATTTTTTTTTTTTTTTTTTTTTCTCAATTAACACAAAGTTGTACAAAATGTCTTGTGTATTTGTTTATCCTGCTATCAAACAAGTTGAACACAGCTTTGGGTGGAGGGTACATAGCCCCACGTGTCTTGCTTTTGTTGAATTTCTCAAACGGAAAATTTTAAAGGAATTTGCAAAAACCAAAATTGGACCGTAATTTGGTTTTGTTTTTTTGTTTTTTCAGACATTTTAAACTCTTAACATTGTCCTCTGCCAGCTCTATTTTCCCTAATTGTCGTCATTTAGCGTCTTTCCTGTGTACATTTCCTGTATGATGTAAGGATATGCTGTCTCAGCCTCGTGGCACAGATTGCAAAGACCCTTGGATGTTTTCCTGTGATGAAAAGTATACTGTTAAGGTCGCTATGCCCAATTCTCATCCTGCTTATTACTTGCGCTTTCAGTTTCATTACCCTACTTCTTACATACCTACTGTTTTGGATTTAGTGTAAATGTCTCCCTATTAGTTATCCCAATGTTGTTGCCACTGTTGATTTACCTTTCTCCACATTATGCCTTTCCCCTCTGCTTTTGATCATTTAATTTCAATGGCTCCTTTTTTGACTACTTCTTTGACCAGGTTGTCTGCTGTTTTCCCAGGATACCTGAATGTGCTGGGACCCACATGAACGTGATATTTTTCCCTTGCCTAACCATTCATGAGTTAGTAAACAAGATTTCATAAAGCAGATCCTGATGACTTCTGGCTGTATCTGTCTTAATGCTTGCAAGGGCCAACACAGAATCACTACATATTAAAATAAGACTGTGTAGTCCCTCATTCTTCCAGGAGTGTTCCATCGTAGAAAAGGTTTCAGTCATAGTCATCTGGACACTGTTTTCAGAATCAAGATGTTTCGGCTCCCATCCGGAAGTCATTCTACATATTAAAATATTGCTGCAACTAACCTGTTCTGTCCATTCTAATGCCATCAACATCAGCAAAGAATTCAAGAGTATATACATTCAAACAAGATATCTTGTTAAATCCCACTTGGTAACCAGGCACAGCAAACGCAGACTCTGTTGCATCTGTTTGCGGATCCTTTGATCCATCTTGCACAAAACTCTTTACCATATACTCCCATATCTTTTGCCATTTGCTCTTCTGACCAGCCAAAACTTCCTTGGTTATCTCCATGCCTCATTACGTTGACAATGTAATTGGCTCCAGTTTAACCACAATGACTTTTTACCTGCTTCAATTTTGAGGGCACACACTAGGGAAGTTCTAACTGCTCTCAAACACACTCTTAAAGCCCAAGCTTGCATAATATACAGGTCTGCTAGCACAGATTTTGCTGCTGATCATTTACAATACTTCCATGGTCTAAGCTTGATCTTATTCAATTTTATTTATATAGCGCCAATTCATAACAGAAGTTATCTCATTGCACTTTTCCTATAGAGCAGGTCTGGACCGTACTCTTTATAATGTTAAGAACAAAATGAAGACTTTGGAGTGGCCTAGTCAAAGTCCTGACCTGAATCCTATTGAGATGCTGTGGCATGACCTTAAAAAAGCAGTGTATGCTCGAAAACCCCTCCAATGTGGCTGAATTACAACAATTCTGCAAAGATGAGTGGGCCAAAATTCCTCCACAGCGCTGTAAAAGACTCATTGAAAGTTATCGAAAACGCTTGATTGCAGTTGTTGCTGCTAAGGGTGGCCCAACCAGTTATTAGGTTTAGGGGGCAATCACTATTTCACACAGGGCCATGTAGGTTTGGATTTTGTTTCCCTTAATAACAACCTTCATTTAAAAACTGCATTTTGTGTTTACTTGTGTTATCTTTGACTAATATTTAAATTTATTTGATGATTTGAAACATAAGTGTGACAAACATGCAAAAAAATAAGAAATCAGGAAGGGGGCAAACACTTTTCACACCATTGTACACTATTGTGTAGTAGTTTTCTGTAAATAAAAGAATACTAGATTTCCTTGACAAATACTCCATATTGAGTAAAAATGTAATTGGCTTGCACCCTAAACACCGCACCACCAATCATGTATAGACCCATAACACTTAAATTAACAAGCATCTACACCAAACAAAAAATGGCAAGATAGTCACTTGTTTTATTGATTTCAAGAAAGCTCTCGACTCTATCTGGCATGAAGGGCTCTATTACAGACTTCTACATTGTGGTATAGGGGGCAAAATGTATGATCTGGTTAAATCAATGTATTTAGAAAATAGGTGTGCTGTTAAAATTGAAGACAAACAAACTGAATTATTTACCCAGAGGAGGTGGTCATCAGGACTGCAATTTAAGTCAGACTTTATTTAATGTATATATAAATTAACTTGCTGTACAGTTGGATCAATGTGCTGCTCCTGGCATCTCCCTCCTAGATAGAGAGGTGAAGTCTTTGTTTTATGCTAATGACCTTGTTCTACTGTCTCTATTAAACAAGGACTACAGCAACAGCTGGACATAGTAGAATGAAAAAAAACTAATGTCATGATTTTTGAAAAATGCCCCAGATGTCATGAGAACAAATACCGATTTACCATAAATAATCATATCATTGAACATAGTATTCATTATACCTACTTGGTATAACCATAACAGCATCAGGGAGTTTCAACATGGCAGTAAATGCACTAAATGCAATTAAGAGAACATTTTAATTTTTTTGTTTTTGAATTTCCAAATTCCAATTAATTTCTGGCTTAAAATATTTGATAGTATTCCAGCCCATTGCGCTGTATGGTAGTGAAGTATAGGTTCCACTCATCATAGCTATATACTCTTAGGAGACAGGGCATATCTTGCTGCCCAGTATGTATGAACATGCTGCAACCTGAGAGATAGTGAATGACACACACACACACACTCTTACATTCATTTAAAAAAATAATGTTGTAGTGTTTATGTAGTTCTCACTTATTTGTACTGTTGGGACTGCAAGTCTATTTTTTTTTAATAGAACAATTCTTCCGTTTATGTGCATGTTTTTATTTCATACTTGCTTTGGCAATGTAAACGTCTCTTTCCCATGCCCATAAAACCCCAATGAATTGAACAACATGCAGCAAAGGGCAGCAGGCTGGGTTCGAAACCCGAGCCGCTGAGGTAAGGACTCAGCCCTGTACATGGTTCGCGCACTCTACCGAGGCACCCTTCAACATCATTTCTAATAATCGAAATTGTGTTTATTTCAAGTCTGCTCTATACTTTTGCAAGTTCTGTTGTTTTTCCTGTTTGTGCTGGCTTTGATTGTGTTAATCCACTATGTGTTTATGTGTCTGTGTGTGTATGTGTTTGTGTATGTATGTGTCTTACATTTATGAGAGAGACTGTCTGACATCGACCCCATGTAAAAGAGGTTCGACATACACTACCAGCCCCACCTGCTTCCAGCGTTTTTGCAGAGTCTCTCTCTGATCGGTGAGTGTTACCATGCTGGAGATTGCCACATTATCTTCGCTGCCCACTGCAATAATGTTTTTATACATTTCCTGTCAAACTTAGCTCTTACAAGCTAGTCCATCATAGTATTACATAGCTACTCTTCTTAACATAAAAGTAAAGTGAAAACCAATTATTTGGAGAGAAGATGACTTCTCAGTTGCTGAAATTGAGGACCTTGCAAATAGCGGTACTGAGGACACAGCAGCAGCACATTTGGATGCAAGGTATCATGTCATTTGTTTTTATATTGTTTTGCGAAGCACATTGTAAAGCATTAACATTTTCTGAATATAATCGTAGTTCACACTGTGCAGTCATGTTGAGCTAGACTGTCACAAACCAGGGAAACCTCACTTCATGCTTGGAGGAGGTAACCCATATGAAAGGTCAGAAAACAAGTGGAAAAGGACAGTGAAACTTGTAATATCAATATATTGTCAGTTGCTATCTTTACCAGGTTGCCTATAAATACAATAATCATTGGCTGTAATCATTTCTGATGGTGAAACAAATGGAAAATATGGTATTACCAACATTTAAACATTTTTTGTTAAATCAGTGAATCAATGCACTGCCAAAAATTCACGTATACTGCACAGTTACTTAGCGTTTCCTTTCTCCCCTTTTATTCTCAATGGTACGTAAAAAGGGCCCTCTGGCAACCCTCTAATGTCTGTATTATCTTAATATTTATTTTACTGCATTTAGTATGTCCTCACTGGATCTGAATGATGATTCCATCAACGTGGATGAGGTTAATTAGTTTAATACAGAACTCTGTGAAGTTTACATAATTTTGTCAGTTGTCATTTTTTTATTTATAGATTTTGGATATGACGTGTCTTTTATAATACATTGATCTGGCATTATTTGCTGTTTCATATATATTTTTTCCATAGCATTGACTGGGCAGATGGGACTCAGACAAAGACCAAGAGTCTGTTTCATCCTTGGAGGAGGATGAGACCAGGGAGGTAGACAGTGATGACGAGGACAGTGATGAAGATTACATGCCTCCTGTGGATGTCAGGTAGGTTACCTCCATAGAACTAGGACATAGGGATGGAGAACCATGTGCTTGCAGGTGATGTCATGGATTAGCTCACTTTAAGCCCCAGAGGAGGAACTGGTATAGTTGTTGGTTTGAATGAAAACTGCAGACTTTGCCCACTATGGCAAATAGTCGCCCATTCCTGTGGTTGTCAACAAGTGATTGTATGTCTGTGTCAGTCTGTCTGTCAGCAGTTAGGTCCAGAGAATTTAGTGACAACATTCATGTCATATTGGCTAGACGATGAAACCTGCCAATTTTGGTGACCCCATGACCTTTCCTCTAACATCACCAGCAGGCCCAGCGGGGCATTTGTGTTAGAAATAACGTGCTTGTTCTACTAGACTTGTAAAGTATAAGTACAGATGCCTTATTTCTTTTCATTTTTAGCTTGTCGTTTCTTAGGACGTGTGGATTGGGATACATCATCATGTGACAGGAGAGCATGAGTGGGTCCTTGGCGCCTGTCACCACGGTCCCTTAGCAGAGTGCAGGTACATGCAGTGGATTAAGAAGGGTGACCAGGCAGGCTCTCTCCCACACTGGCTAAAGGAGGTCCACAAGTACCTGTCTTTCAGGTATGTGAACATATGCTATTTCCTCAAAGTTGTAAACCCCATTTTAATGTACTTTCTCTTTCTATTTACATATTTATCTTATATATTACTTAGCACTTTATTGACAAGACAACATGGCGTGACAGGAAAAGGGGCAGAGAGAGAGAGGAGCAGAAATGAATGAATCAATACTGATCCATGCCTCCTTTTTATAATGTGCATAATCATCCCCAGGTCTCCAGGGGAGCTTCATCATATCATGAGTTTGAAATCACAACGAACAAAATGACAACAATAATCTCTCCATGAAAACCCTCGCAATAGACTACTCTCACTGAGACATTATTGTTGATGTTAATTTGGGGATGATAATGTACATTAAAATAGGAGGCAGAGATCATTATTGTTCTGCTGTGCCGCTGATGGTTTTTGCTGCTGATAGGCGTTAGCCTACTCCATAATAAAAATGCTAAACTGAGGCCATATTCTTATTAATCTTTTTCTTGTATATTAGGAGTGGAATTACTTGTATATTACTATTGGAAAGGTAAACAACTGGTGTTGTGGATAGCCACCAGCCATAAGTTAATGTTCTTTTGGATTGCTGTGCATGCCTTATCAGATCCATCTTGTTATGTATGCTTACATTTTTTCTCTTATGTAGAATAATCCTCTAACTCTGTATCCAACCGTTCAACTGAAAGACCAAGACCAGAAGTTTGCCCTCTCCAGACAGAGTGTTGTCAAAGTCGAAGGAATTGAGGTTTGTTCTGCACAGTGGATTTGACCTTTATCGCAGCCTTCCGCATGTACTTCGTCTTCAATATGACATATTCTGCATACTTTCAAAAGACACTGATCTTTCTCCAGAGGCGCATCACAAACATCATGGAGGATGGAGACAAACCCCTGCCAGTAACTGTAACTTGAGTGATTAACCTTCTTTACTGATTATGCCTGGACTGCATCTGTTCAAAATGTTCAAAGAGGACCTTTACTCTAAGGAAACAGCATATTGGACTTGTACATGCCCACGAACCTTCTTGAAAATTAAGTATATTCTGAACATTGATACTTTTTGGGTGTTGTGTGGGAAACTTATTTCCTTGTTCTTTTGCCAATCATTTCCATGCTTAACAACGACTGGATTCTGCCAAAGCCAGGAAATGAGTTGGACCATCAAGCTCTACACACATATTTAGTTGATGATAGACTCTTTCATTGAGGTATTCTTTCTAAATATGTTGATAAGATTGTTTTGTTGATGCATACTGTACATAGACGGGAGACACTATATTTGCAATGAATTACCTTTTTATTACCATAAATGGCCGTCACGTTCATCTGAAAAATGATCTTTTCATTGACATCAATAAACACTCAAGAAGCAATTACTGTGTGGAGAATTCTGGTACATTTTTGTCTCATTAAAGTCCAGAATAGCTTGTCGCTGGGGTGGTACCCTTAATAGGATATAATAGTACCCTTTCAATGGGTACATTGCTGTACTATTGTTTAAAGGTACGTTTATGTCTTGCAGGGTACGCAATTGTACTGGTACACTTTGATAAGGTATAAAAATGGACTGGCACTAAAGGGTACATAATTGTATCTCAGAAGGGTACTTCCCCAGCGACAAGCATTTGTACCCTTTTAAGTACACACCTGTACTTCTATTTAGTGTGTGGAGCAGGCAGGCACCAGAGAAGAACAACAGATGCTGAGATTGTACTGTTTGTGATGTGCTTGGTGAGAGGGTGAGGTAAACACAGAGAAACAGACAGGGAGGGAGGGAGGACAAAGACAGCATGTTGCTGTGAGGACATCATAGCAGAGACATGTAGGGGGAGGGTTACACCATGCCAAAACATAGTTACATGTGTATTGTAAAATTACATTTCTGATGAAATGCTGTAACCAGATAGACAGGAGTCTTTGGATGGTCAATAAGGTGTTGGAGGAGATTTACATTTTGTTTTTTACTGTAAATTAATAATTAAAGATACTTCAAAGACAATAGTTATACATATTGTAATGCTAATGCGTGTTGTTAGTGTTTTTCTATGTCATTGTATAATGAGTGACAAAGTGAGAGTTGATCCTGAGATGTGTATGATGTGTTTTGGTAGCATGAGTGCATTTTGGATGTTACATTAACTGTTGTGCTGAGCTGCATGTCGATAAAGAGAACTGTCTTAACAGTTTTGAAAGAGTGAACTTAGTATAGAGAAATGTGTGTTACCAATTGTAAAAAACTAAGTCTCAATGAGAAATGACATGAAGAAACACAATTGTAGTCTCTCCTCTCTCATTGACAGTTCCTTAGACATTTGACTGTCTTTACTTCAGCAATGATAGAGGAACTTGTCTTTTTGGTGGCAGTGATTAACTTGTTGATGAAGTTATTCACTTCTGACACGAGTTAAATGTTTTGAGTGAGTGACGGCCTTCTGCAGGACAAATTAAGTGTTGTGCTGCTCAGTATAAAGTGATGTGGTGACTGCTCCTAATGTTATGAGCAGAGGTGGTCACAGTAGCCAAAAACTATACTCAAGTAAAAGTTCTGTTGCTTTGTAAAAGCAAGAACTCAAGTAGAAGTAAAAGTAGTCATCAAAATAACTACCATTAGCTCGAATACATACATTACGACAGAAAGCAGGAGTAGTATTAGCATTAACACAACAGACACATTTAGCTGCTCTCTGTCAGTTCAGTGTCAGCACGGTTCTCTGGTATACTGACCTCAGACCAGCGTTCACAACTGGTGCTGATTTGGGGGGGGGGGCATTCTCACCTTAATTTGATAGTTTTTAGGAAAGAGGCAGGCAGGAAACAAGGGGACAGAGAGAGAGGGGTTTCATCTGTGGAACTGAATTTTCTTCTTGTTGTACTTTGCTTTGTTAGAGTGATACGAAAGACATTTAGATGTACATGCTGTACTCGGGGAAGATGTGTGTCAAATGTTTGCTATTTGTCCTGTTACTGTTTGATCTTCTGATGTATCTATTTGACGTCAGTGTGATTCTAATTAGTCATGAAGATTTGTGATAGCAGGATATAAAATGGATGGGAGCTGAAGTCATTACCTTTGTGAGACTTTCCATCTTACATACCTCCAGAATAATTTATACTGTGTCCACCTCCAACCATGTTGTGTGGAAAAGCCAGCTGGGTTGCTCTGTGCGTGTATTGGGATGTTAGGACCTATAGGACAACAAGAGTCACTCCTCAGATGCAAGAGGAATCAAGTGAAGAGGATGCCAATTCCTGCACCCAACACGGAGAAGGATTCAACAGTCGCTCCCAAGGTGAGGGAATGAAAGAAATGTTTCAGTCCAGAATCTAAATTCAGTAAATGCAGTGTTCTTCTGGGTGCAGCCACACTGAAGTTGTATGTTTATCATGTCGGTACCCAGCTGAAATAGGTCTTATTGTTACGCTCAAGTAACAAGCACAGAAACAGAGAAAGGACCCAAATGCAGGCAGCAGGCAGCTCAAATAGCTTTTTAATGAAAAGAACAAGGCTTACTCAGGTATGCAGTCAAAAAAGTCAAACAAGTCCAAGAGGGAGCCGGCAAAAACCAAAGTTCCATAAACAAAGGTACACGAGAAACAGAGCATTAATCCAAGACACGCAGACCACCAGGCACAGGTGGAACCAATTGACACAGGTGAAAACAATGAAAGCAATCAAAGACAGGAAGCAAAACTACCATACACAAGAGGGAGGGAGAATATTACAAAATAAAACAGGAAATAACAGGACAAAAACCCAAAACCATGACACGTATGAGTCCTGATGCTGTTAGGAAATTAATCATTTAGAGTGGATTTTTGTTTCCAATACAAATATATATATATATATTCAACTATTCAATTTAGCTTTCATGGGGCCCTGTAGTCATGAAATTTATCAGAAAGAAAACAGGTTGACTGTCAAAAATTAAAGGGATATTAAAAGTCAAAGGGTGCACACATGAACTGGTGCAATAACTACCTTTGTTTTTCATGTATGTTTTTTATATCAAAATGTATATGAAACTGAGGAACGAGCTGTGTAAAAATGAAGAGGAAACAAGTATCTCAGGCGGGGAATCAGTTGTACACTGGTATGCCTGAGGAATCAATACTCTAAAATACATATGTCAGAAGCCAGCTTTCTTTTTCTTTCTTTCTCCCTTTCTGCCAGTTTTTATACATTAATACTTTGCATGTATGCCAACTTTTGAGGATGTATATCTAGTGTAACATCACTACTGCAGTTTTTATAAAAGTGAGTAAACTGACTGTAAATGGTGCTTTGTGCAGCATTTTAACATCAATTAATTACTTTCATGATAATTTTGAAACAAGGCTAAGCGTTTACAGCCATGCTAGCGGCTCTGTGAGGCTGTACTTAGGCACAGTGATGCTCACAAGGAAAATGTTGATGTTTAGCAGGTACAATGTTAACCATGTTCAACATCTTAGTTAAAGGTGTTAGCATGCTAACATTAGGTGCTTAGCACTAAACACAAAGTAAGGTTTAGGCTGATGGGAATGTCGTTATTTTTTCAGATATTTGTTTATAACCACAGAACTGGACACAATGTTTCTTTTCTTCATAACACAAAACAGGAAGAAGTTCTTCTGTTCTTTCAAGTACAAACGAAGATAAAAGATTCCTACAATAACATATGGTGGAGGAATCACATATCACCTCTTATCCCTCTGCTTTCTAACACATGGACAGCAGCATTAGCAATACACAGTTATGAGTCCTACCAGGATTATAGACCAAAGTGAACTGATTGACCAGCAAAACATGAAAATTATCGGTTAGGACATAAGATTCTACAGCCATGCTAGCGCCTCTGTCGGGCTGTACTTAGGCATAGCTGTGCTTTGAGCTATTGTTCAAACTGACATTTTGACCTAATGATGGTGCTAGATGAAAGATTAATGGATTACCAAAGTTATTACAGTTCATCCTTGTTGACAAATACCAACAATATTTCTGGAAAATGTTTTCTCTGACTCTCTTGCTGATGGCAGAAATAAACAAAACTGCTTTAATATTGGTGTTTTTTTCCATTCCTGCAGTCATCTATCTCCCCTTTATTTTTCTGTCGCCACCATCTCCCATTTCTCTCTCTCTTTCCTTCCAGGATTCTGTTCCACATCGCACTCTTGGGGTCAGGTGGGGGTCAGAGGGCAGCTGTGGGTCTGGTGGGTTCTCTCTTTCAGATGGAAAAGGAAGGTCTGCTGGACACTCTGCTCTACCTCGGAGGAGTTTCTGCCTCTACCTGGTAAACACTTACACGAACAGTGACACATAATCGTTTTATACATACACTACACTTTCATGGAAAATTTGAAACATGAAAAATTATGGTTCATTGCGGAGTATTGAACCTAATAGTTAAAGGTGAGAAAGTTGCTGGTTTGAGTCTAAGTTTAAACTTTCATAAATTCTCCACCAGCAGCTACTATGTCATCATCCACCATGCCCTTCAGTTAACTTTCTACTTTACTTCACTTGGTAAAAGCTTTAATTAAGGTTAAGCTGCTTCTGTGCACCTAATTGTGCAAAAAAGTTTATCAATGTGATGTTGTCGGAAATGTTGGTCACTGTTACAAGGAAAGGAAGTTATCAAAGTAAATACTGCTTTCTCTCTGTTCTGCTTACATCAAATTTATCTAAACCTATGTGGAGAGTGAAAAACAAAAAAAAAGGCAAGAATTTGTTCCATACTGAGCATGTAAGTTCATTCTTGGAAACAGCAATTTCAGAGAAAAAAATCTTTCTACTGAACATACTCAACTTATTCAATCAACAACCAATATGAATTACCATGTGTACACTCTTAAGATAATTTTCTTTCATCTTTTTTAAAAATAAAATGAAATAAAATCATTGGCATGCCTATGATTGAATACATTATTGCCAAAGCAGGTTGTATAAGGTTTACAATGTAAGGATAAGACAACAAATGGTTTGGACATTACTACACTATATACACTATACACCACTATATGCACTACATAACATCCACTATACTACACTCCATTACTACAAATGATATAGTGAAAGAAAAAGAAATCATGATATAAAATAAATATTAAAGATATTAAAGAATATATATGATACGATGAGAGAAAGTTGAACAATTCAAAGTAATGGTAATGATGAGAATCAAAAAGAGTCACATTTTGTGGAAGCTCAGTGGTGTCATGTTGTTCTGCTGGCTTTCCCACAGTGACTTGCTCTGACATATTTTGTTGCTTGTCATTGTCAGTTGTTTTCCCTGAGTAAATATTGAATTTTGTTTTGTCTCTCTCTCTCTCAGGTCCATGTCCTCCCTGTACAACAACCCACAGTGGAGCGCCAACATGGATATACTATATTCACCAGCTAGTCGCTAACATTGTCTGTCTGCTGTTTGGTGCTGGGCAGGTAGAGTACAGTGGGTTTATCAGAGCACTGAGACTGCCCAAGGTCACCAATGACTTTTTAATGGCTGCTGATGATGGCATTTTCTTTATACATGCTTCCCCTTGGGCACATTATTCATAAACATGTTATCTCTTTTTATTTTTATGCTGATTATACACAGATAGACCCTGCAATGCTGAGTTCACTTATCAAAAAATTTTCTTCAGCTAAATCCAAACAAAACAGGGATCCTTGTCATCGGTTCCCAGCACATGGCAAACCAAATTCTGCCATCTGAATCTCGGCGTCTGGTTTGATAATAATTTCACTTTTGAGCAGTACACCAAAAAGCTTGTGCAATCGTGTTTTTATCATCTTAGAAATATTTCAAAAATACCATCTATCTTAATTTTTAAATGACACAGAGACCATTTTACACGCCTTCATCTCATCACGCCTGGATTACTGCAACAGCCTTTTTACTTGCCTCAACCAAAAATCTCTTGATCAGGAAATCAGGATGGCTGAGTCAGTGATCTCTTTTAAGTGATTCTTCTTAAAACATACTTTTATCGGAGAGCCTTTCCTGATTTGAGTTTTAATTTTCAAAAAAATATAAAAAAAATATTGATAAGTGCTGCTTTAAGGTGGCCATCAGTCACAATTGTTCCTTATGCTAATGCCAAACTGAGTGGTAATTTGTTCTTGTGCTGTGCTTCCTTAAATATGATTATAGTATTAAATGTATAATTTCTAACAAGATAATGTGGAATGATGAAAAATGATTAGGAAAACATTTTACAGATGCAATTTTAGCATTTCCCATTGACGCAACATTTGTGTCATAAGTTATACAAATTTTTGTTCAATAGGTAATGGGTAGACGCTGGTGTGATGCCCTACCTACGGTTCTGGGAGACAAGAGAGATGCAGTCCTCCTTATTGCTCTGGACTACGGGGCTGATGACACCTTCAAGGTGAGGCATTTGTAAAGTGAGCGTTCGTGGTAACTGATCTGTGTTGTAGATATATCATTGGAGACCCAGGAGCGACAAATGTCACAAGGCTGGCTGATGTGTTAAAAATAATGAAATAAATCTGAAACTGTTCTCCACACAGACTCTTGACAGAGACTAGGCAGCCGCAGTGAAGAAGCCTTTCCCAGAGATAAACAACAAAATCCTGGAGGAGAAACACTGGCCAAGGGACTGCTACGTGTTCAATCAATCATTTACATGCCACTCTTCAATAGACAGAACTGCAAAGGTCTATTACACCCAAGCTCACAACACAAAGCATTCATGTCAAATATGTTCATGATCATCAATGGTTAAATTCTGGTCCAGATGCAAAAGAGCTCAAAGCAAAGATGGAGGAGTTCTCCACCTTCCAGCTTCCCTTCAGCCAGGAGAAGAGTTCGTGTTGGAGATGGCGAAAGCCAACATAACGAACAACAAGGAAACTCTGCTGAGGGAGATTTACAAGGCTGTTCTCTGCCGACACAACAAGAGGTAGGATGGTGTGAGTATGTGTGGAGGGTGGATTGACAGGTGGATATGTGTGTAGACTCAAATTTGTTTTTTATGAATGAGCAAAACTGAATAAATGAACGAACTAACAATGTTTTTGTAATTTTCTTTCTTCATCTTTTTTTAACTTTCTTCTCCTCATTCCATCCTTTCTTTTTTTCTTCTTCTTATCCATGCTTCATCTTCTTCTCATTCTTCCTCGCGGCTTTTCCTTTTTTTCCTCATCTCCTTCTTCTCCCCTTCCTCTCTTCCTTCCTTTCCCTCCTCTCCTTCTTTCCTATCTTCTTTCCTTTCATCCTTCCTGTCCTTCCTCTCCCTCCTCTCCTCCTCTTTCCTCCTCTCCTTCTTCCTCTCTTCCTTCCTCTCCTTCTTCTTCTTCTTCTCCAGCTATTACAATAGGTCTTCAGCAGAGTCTGAGCTCTAAACCTCAGAGTTAGCATCACGCAACCATTGAGAAATGTATTTTCAATTTTTTTCAAGTTTTATTTCTCCATTACTATTCTGTGTTAACTTCTTACATTTGTTAATTAAAGAGTTGTTCAGTTTGAATTTGAGTTGACATTACATTTGAAACCATGTTTATGTCTGTACATGACTGATATAGACAGTCAAACATTCATATTAATGTACGTTTGGATGTAGTAACTTAAATGAAACACTAGAGGTCTGTCTATGTTCACAATGTTTTGACTTTTATCAGTAAAGAGTTTTTCCTGCATTATATCCATTGCCAGAACCCTGATAGATACAGTGAAATTATGTAGAATATTTTAGTTTTTTAAGAATTACATTATCCATTTTTATCCCATTACTGCATGTTACTAACTCGACATCTTCTCTCTCTTGTAGTTCTGTGCTTTCTCATTTCTCTCCTCTCTCCTTCTGTCACTTTCAGCAGGTATTTCTGCCTCCGGAGCTGCAGAGACTGGATCTGTGGTTGTGGGCCACTTGCTGCTCCTGTGTTCCTGCTCGACAACTGCTACTACAGTTGTTATTGGCTCTGTTACTAATACTGACATTATTTTTCCTATAGCTGACGTTCCTATTATTATTAATTTATTAATATTAACAGTACAATTACATTTCTACTATTTTAAAAATTCTAGGTGGTATTTGCATTGTGCCTTCCCCCCTTTCCCAAAACCTCTCTCTCTCTCTCTCTCTCTCTCTCAAAACCTAACACGGCAGCTGCGGATGGCCACCCACATTGAGTCTGCTTCTGTCCAAGGTTTCTGCCTCGTAAAGGAAGTTTTTTCTTGCCACTGTCGCCAAATGCTTACTCATGGTGGGATTTGTTGGGTCTCTGTAAATAATATTATAAAGAGTACGGTCCAGACCTGCTCTATAGGAAAAGTGCAATGAGATAACGTCTGTTATGAATTGGCGCTATATAAATAAAATTGAATTGAATATTACAACTGTGTTCATGCTCATTTTAGGAAATTGTTACTGATTTGATTTAAATGTTCTGAACTCTCAGAATTGCAATCACGTTTTAAATTATGTTTTTAAAGGTGCTATTGATAACATCCAGCCACTAGATGACGCACTCCCCCTCCCCCCTTCCATTCGAGTGGTTGCCAGTTTGTTGCAAAACCTGCATATTTCATGGTCGAGTGAGACTCACATCAAGTGATAAATCTTTCGTGATAGAGTAATGAATTTTCCAACATATAGCGATAGATTTAGGTTACTTTGTGCAGTGGTGTTTCATGTAATGTTATTTATGGTAAATGGACTGTACTTGTATAGCACCTTTCCGTGCTTCACATTACATATCACATTCAGCCCATTCATTCACTGATGGCAGATGCTAACTGCTCATCAGTCCAAAGCAACTAACTACTCAGTCACACACCAAAGGCGCAGCCCTCTGGATTAATTTGGGTTTCAGTTTTCTTGCCCAATATGTGGGTTGGGGGAAGCCAGGATCGAACCGACGATCATCCGATTGGTAGACGACCCGCTGAAATGTACTTTCATTTACACACATTGGTAATATATTGGCATTTTTGTTATGACATTACAGTGAGGGAACTATAACATTAGGTAACTGGTCGCAACTGTCACTAATGCTAACGTAGCTCCACAGGGATTGAAGCTGTTATTTTTCTAATTTTGATAATCTAACTGGTGACAACACATTAGTTAGGGTTTTAAGGATTGCCGGTAGTTGTTGCTTATTTTGTTTAAATATGTAGAACTGTAATTTTATGTGTTATTGTTGTTCGGACGATTGAGCTAAGATAGCTAATATGTGCTGTCCGTTTTTTCCACACTAACTGGCAACTGTACTACGTGATACCAACATCGTTATACTATTGGCTCATAAGGCTTGTTAGCAGCAGGAACCAAATGTCAGACATCTCACACAGAGATAAAGAAAACATTAATTTGGGACCTATCACAATTTTTAAAATGATTCATTCACAATCATAATATTTTTTATAGGAAAAGTGATACTTTTATTCCGCACCTTTCTAAGAGCTTTGTGGATTTAAAAAAAATTATTGTTTTTTATATTTGTCTACATAAAAATGTCATCATGTATGTAATGAATGGAATGTTACTCTTAAAGAAACCGTCACTGTCACAGTCTCATGTTCTCTCCAGCCACTGCACTCCCTCACCTGAGTACTGTTTCCTTTCACCTGTTACCCAGTACACACCTGCATCCAATCAGCACTCCACTCCCCTATAAATCCCAGCTCCTCACCACAGTCTGGGTCCGGTCTCGTTTAGATTAAGGATAGAGCTCTTGTTTCCCTGACTCTACAACGCCTCGGACTAACCCACTTAACACTGGTGCCAATGCAACTGGAACTTATGTTAGCTACCATATTGTTAATGTAAGATTACTCACCTATATGAGTTGGTGTTTTTACATGTTATAGGTAGCCGATGGTAATAATGGTGGTAGCAAGCGAACTAACTAGGTCTAGCAAATGTAACTTCAACTTTGCTTTCGCCTCTGTTGTACATGAAACGCTGTTGCCTTTATTGCCCTTTACTAAACAGGTTAGCTAGCAAAGTACATGGACGTGGGTGTTATTCAACATCAAGCTATCATTGAGTCTTTCAGAGCTAACTTGAATGCGATAGCATGTTCATTTGTTGATCCATAATTTAGCAAGCTGACTCACAAATAAATGTATAGGCCATAATGTTATTTCTTGCACATCACTGACCAAAGCCGATCATACTTTCAGTCTCAAGCCACGACTACTAGCTAATGTTACTGAAGTACGTCTTGACGCTGTCTCTGACTCTGTTTCTTGTTGTTAGAGACTTTAGACATAATGGAACTGCATCAGGCCTGTGTTAATCTATATATTGACTGCGTAGATGGTGTACAGTTATCAGAGTTGAATAGTTACTTCTATTGGACATATATTCAGCTATAGTAGTCATTAGTAATGAATTAGCCTAGTTCTGAATGACAGGTTCCCTGTTATCACATGTTGTTAGTATTTAACATTTAAATAATTGAAACCAACTTAAAGGCTTTCCAAAGCTGTTTTGCTATAATAAATTAAACATATGTTCTGTAATAATTTAAGCATATGTCAGCCTGCAGGCGCTCTTTTAACTCTCTGTGCTACTGGGAGAATCAGAAATACTTTATTGATCCCCGGAGGGGCAGCTCCCTGCACTTTAAAAAAAAAGAAGAAAAGATGATGTTGAAAAGCTCTCTTCTGCAGCATTTAATTAAACATAAAGGCATTTAAACAAAGTTTTGTGTTGGAGTTTGTTTTATTCAAAATTTTTACACTAATATTTTAATTTTTACTGCAAATGAATATCGGTTCCAAATGTCGGTTCACGGTCTCCTTGATTACTAATAATTGGTATCAGCCCTGAAAAAACCATATCTGTAGACCCCTACAAATAAGCATATTTCCCAAAATGTTGGACTATTCCTTTAAAGCAAGTATTTATAGAATTTAAAACTTTCTTTCTTGGTAGAATAAAAAAACGACACTGTGGCAGATTAAAATTGTTTACAGGCAAAAATAGAATATGAATACTTACTGTAGTTAGTGTTTAAGCCTTATTTGCTTGTTTGTTTGTTAAAGAGCAGCCAGTGGCCTTACAATCAGTGTGACTGTTACGGACAGTACAGACCGGAGACACAGGGAAGATACTGATATGGTTTGACACATGAGGAGAATGAACAGATAATGGATGGAAGTATACTGTCCTTTCACTGGAGATCGTGGAGCTCTGGAGTAGTGTGGCTGAACACAGGTGAGTAGGTTCACACAGGGCTGGGAACCGGAGTGACACACACACACACGGGAGACTGAAGACACACGGGAACTGGAGCTGGAGTGACACACATGGAGAACTGGAGTAACAGGAGCCGGGATCAAGGCACTGGAGGCTGGTTGGAGTTTCATTCTTTAATCAAAGATGTAGCTGTCGCTACATAAACAAACTCAGTTATCTCTTTATAGTTAACTGTATATCACTGCAACAAAGTGCATTATTCAGGGACTATGGCGGAAGAGTGACTGATTTAAAAGGCATCAATTTCGACTCTATTGATTGAAATCAATAGATGTCCAAAGACTTCGGGCATTTCTTAGTGGTGTAACTGGGAAACTGAACATGCTTGTCATCATAGAAATAGATCTTTAGATTTTTCAACTTAGCATAGAGGATGGTGATGTTTATTACAACTTCAGCAATATCTGCTGCCTTAACTTCGAAACACAGCTCTGCTTGCTCATCGGAGCAGCTCCAGTCTGCAAATGCTTTCTCCATGCCCGTCTGTGTCACAGTAGCCTTCAGTGTTGATAGGCTATTACTTGTGATGTGTAACCAATCAGATGCTTTGGGCGGGACATTGAGTGAGACTAGACAGAGTGGTTATTACAGACCATGGATGTATTATAAGATCTGGATACTGACCCAAAGATGTCACCTATTCAGACCAATAAGAATTGCTCACCTGGCGCATATGGCAAAAAGTTTCTAGCTTCCAGGTTTACTTCCGGGGTATTGATTTATTTTATTGGCAGAAGATAAAAAAATGATTCCAATAATCATAAAAATGCTGAATAACTGAGCCAATCGACCCCTACTTTTTTGCTATCTATCTAAGAGTCAGATGAGGAAATCAATAGCCTATCAATCAAATGTCTGCGTGCTACGTACAGAGTAAGGACGTGTTAGCCTAGCTTAGCATAAATACTGAAACAGCTAGCCTGGCTGTGTCCAAAGTTCAAAAGTGTGCCTAGTTTTTGCTCCACAAAGGATGTAGGAATAGTAATTAAATGTTTCAGATCATCAAACAAATTGAAATATTAGTCAAAGATAACACAAGTAAACACAAAATGCAGTTTTTAAATGAAGGTTGTTATTATTAAGGGAAAACAAAAGCCAAACCTACATGGTCCTGTGTGAAATAGTGATTGCCCCATCTGTTAAAACATAACTGTGGTTTATCACACCTGAGTTCAATTTCTCTAGCCACACCCAGGCCTGATTACTGCCACACCTGTTCTCAATCAAGAAATCACTTAAATAAGACCTGCCTGACAAAAACCACTGCTGAGCAAAAAGAACATTAAGGCTCGTCTTAATGTAAAGACTTTTGGGAAAATACTCTGTGGACTGACGAGACAAAAGTTGAACTTTTTGGAAGGTGCGTGTCCCACTACATCTGGCGTAAAAGCAACACCGCGTTTCAGAAAAAGAACATCATACCAACAGTAAAATATGGTGGTGGTAGTGTGATGGTCTGGGGCTGTTTTGCTGCTTCAGGACCTGGAAGACTTGCTGTGATTCCTCCACAGCGCTGTAAAAGACTCATTGCAAGTTATCGCAAATGCTTGATTGCAATTGTTGCTGCTAGGGGTGGCCCAACCAGTTATTAGGTTAAAAAAATAAGAAATCAGGAAGCAGGCAAAAACTTTTTCACACCACTGTACGTATATATGGTCAATCATTAAGGTTTTTTTTATTATTTTATTTTAATAGCGCATTCAAAGCAACTCTGCACACATGTATTATGGAGGATATTTTTGGTCATAATTCAAATTAAAAGAGATAAAATTATCATATTTTATTACATTACTAGAAATAATCAGGCCATGCGGAACCTCTGCGCCCCAGCCATTTCAAACCCTCTCTCCAGCCTTTGGGCCACACCTCCTCATTTACATACAGCTTGAAAAGCCAAATGTCAAATACGAAATGGCGCCTGATAGAAAATGGAAAAGATAAAATTTTAAATGCAAAATGTCAAATCCAAAATGATAAAGTGCAAATGCAAAAAAAAAATTATTTTGTTTTTCTATTTAAGCTTTAAATTTATCTGAAAGATCTGTTTTTAAATTGACCACAACTGAATTAAAGTATAGCTCTTAACAAAGTTAAACTCAGGAGCTATTTGTCAGGTGGGTGTAGTAATACTCTACTTGAGGGGACACAAACATTTAAAGTAATGGTAAACGGATTGGCTCCTTCCTACATGCCCAGTGTTATTACTCTGTATACTCCATCATGTCCTTTACGTTCTCTTGATGCTGGTTATTTAACTGCTCCTCAATTTAACAAAACATCTCTTGGGCCTTTGCCCATTGAGCTCCCCCTCTTTGAAATAAACTTCCACTGCATATTCATGACGCAAGCTCTGTTGAGACTTTCAAATCCAGGCTGAAAATACACACCTTTTCTAGGTATGCTATGGCCTCTCCTCATTGCACTGGCTGGTAAATCAACAACTGATTTCTTCTTTGACAAGTAGTTACCCCAATTCTGTTCTGTTGCTATATGAAGTTTATTTAACCTAAATCCTGTTATATTAACATAATTCCCCGTATGTTTGGGACTCCTGTGTGTGTGTGTGTGTGTATTTTTACACTTGAAGTCTCGTGCCTGATGTCATGTTTTTTTAAAGTGTGCAGAGACCCTGGGTGATGTGCAATTTAAATAAACTGAAGTTGAAGTTAATAATGAAGTGCTGATGTCATTGTAGTAACAAGTATGAGGCACCCCTTGATGGGATAGAAAAATAGAAGCTAATGTAAGAACAATAAGGAAGTATTCATTAATTATTGGTTACATGCCATTTAGGAAGGAATTACATAACATAGCGTCCAGAAGTCTGCTCTTAAGTAACTCATTATCTGCTCGCTATTCAGCTACAACTTGTTAGCGTTCATTAGATCTTGATTTGTTCCTTTGATTTGTTCCTGCTCAGGATGTTGTGGACCAGTTCTGTTCTTTATTATCCTGATTAACAAACCCTCTCCATCCTTATCTTTATTATTCCTGCAGTCCACTCTGGCACATGAACGATGTACCAAAACTGTAACAGATAGCGATGCTCTACTACCATTTTATCACAGTTGGTAACCATGCAACTGTTTTACAAGTGTTGACATGACTTGCAGGATTCTTTGAGTGTACTGTGACACATGGTCTATCCTTGTCTCCTTAGCTGTGATATCTTCTTTCTCTCTTTTCCCACTGTCTCTCCACTCCTCGCAGCATCATCACCATCACAGAGCTCATCACAGTTGCCTCTGTCTTTCAGTTTCTTTCCTGTCGAAGTGATGTCAGTGGCTCGAGATGTCCTGCAGATAACCAACAGGCTTTGCAAGCTAGTGAGGTCCTGGGGGGCAAAGGTCAAAATCTAAACCGCCATCTGCCTCCTACAGGAAGTGACTCAAGCCCAAACCTGACCCCAAAGCAATTATGTGGTATTGCATATCTCTCTCTCTATCTCTGTCTCTGTGTATCTGTCTGATATAGAGACAGAGTGCAATTATATCCTGCCCACACCGGAGGGGAAAACAATTAATCGCTCGCCATTGATTTTGTATTGCTGGAAGGTGCCTCCTTGTCACTTATGTCTGCTAGCTAAACAACAGAAAAATGCCTAAAAGTTGCTGTATGGTGGGATACACTACCAACAGGATAAAGAACCCATAAGTTTTTATAAACTGGTGAACCGAAAAAAACTGAGGGTTTTTTCCTCTCTGGTAGACATATGGGGCTAAGATAATCCTTTGACATACTGAAATATAATGTTTTTAGCTAGCTACATTCATTTTGTTAGCGTTTCAGCCCTTGATTGCATATTGTGGCACAGATTGTTTTCCCCTCCGGTGGGCGTGGTTTTCAGAGTATGACGCATTGTACTCTGTCTCTATACCATTAGAAGAGCTTCTTTGTATTGTCCTCCTTAGCCCTTAGCAAATGACTGTGGAAACTGCCAGCTTACACTGCAAGGGAGGACCCAGATGAATGGGGAAAGGGTCTAATATTTCAAGATGTATGGTTGGATGTAGTAACTGGTACAATTTGATGAAACATTTGGACTGATGAATGAAAGGTATTGATGCTTACAGCTGCACTGATCATTTCTTTTATATTAACAGTAGATCAAATGTCTATGTGTGATGTCAAAGGGGTCGCTTGTAGAGACGAAGAGAATTATCACCAACTCAGCTCCCCTCAGATTTTTTTGGCCCGCAACTTTAATGTTTTGGTTCACTCTTGCTGTGAATATAGTGGAGCATTTAGCAGCTAAGGAGTCTGATGTTTTGCTCAGGAGTTGGTGGAAACCATAACAGACCTTAAAGGAGAGTGAATAAAGACTTATATTAATCAGGTGGTCACAAACACAACTCCAAATGAATACTAATGTTGCTCTGTATCTGCTGGATGTGTAAAAAGTCAATTGTTGGCTAACATGTTAACCACAACAACTTTATAATTTGAAAATATGTCTATGCAATAGGTTGTGTTTACAGCTTGTTCCGCACCACTTTTATGATTTTTGAAGCGCAAATGCGATTGCCAGAAGTAAAAAGCTAATGTTAGGCTATAAACATATTACACCGCGGTCGCATGACTTCAACGTCACCACCACTAAGCTTCCAACTTGTAATTTGATTTTGCCTGCTTACCTCTTCTACAAAAGCCTTTCCTCTTAGCAGGACCTAGAATAGTTTGCAAGAGTGCGAGTAATACATCACACAAATATGACACAACGAGGCTGTAAAGGTGGACTAGTTAGTAGATGAGTTTTCCTGTTCGGCTTGATGATGTTTAATGTCCCCAACAACCTCTGTAGTCTCATTTAGCTACTTGTTAGCAACCGCCTTTTTTAAGACACGTAAAAGCTTCAAAATGCAAGAGTGAGGTATTTACTCATGTATTTTATGTTGTCGAACAAAACATGAAAATCACTTGTGTTATCCACATACCTTATTTCAGGCATCTAACCAAAAACCCATTCAAAAGACCCATTGACTTTGAGACGAAGGAACCGGAAGTGCTAAAATGCTAACACATTTCCGTGTTTTAGGACTCATTCCTGCAACACTCTATGTGGTTCGATAAGGGACTTTTCCCCACTTGTCTAAATTTAGTCTGTCATGGCTCAACCAGCTTCTATCTTCTGTGGACTGAAGCAAGACTCCATTATGCCATTGCTTTATGACTGTCAATATGCCTTAATGCCTGAGTTGAAAAATGAGCATTTTAATTTTCAGACAAATTGGTTTTCATGATACATACTGCAATATCCATAAGCCATGCCATTTTGTGATTAATGACATTATCAGATGAATGCTTAGCAAAATGCTTTCTACATTAAGCAAGTAAACTTTACCTATGTAGCTGATTCAAAACAGTTGTTACAAAGTACTTTTTAAACAATGCTGAGATTTTTTTTTTTAAGTGAATGCAATATTTTGAGGGCAAGAGCCAATCAAGTTTTGGTAAAGCATGTAACAGTATCTATGCCAAACAAGAAAATAACCTCTGTTTCATCAGTCAATCTGGAGAAAATTATATTGCATTGTGGCAATTTTGAGAGATAATTAGAGATACAGTATTCCACATATCAATCGAATCAGAAATCAAAAGAATTAATTTTATAGCAGACTACACAGAGAACAGGACTGAACAGAGAACTGAGCCTTTGGGCTCTGTACTGTATACTAAAGACCCAGACAAAGAAAAGATAATTAAGCATTATAGCTACACTATGCGCTTCATAATACCCCTGGTATTCTTTCATACACCCTGCACGGCTATGTGACAGACATGTATTTTTACCAGGTAAGGACTGATATATCCCTCATATGTCCATGTCCATCACATGTCAGTTGCTGAGCACATTCATGTGCCAAGGGGATGAACCGTTCTGATTTCAATGACCCCATGACCTTTCCTCTTGCATCACCTTCAGGACAAACACTTCATTTTTAACCTCACTACTGGTGTGGCTTTATTCCACCCAACACTTTTACAGTGGTGTGAAAAAGTGTTTGCCCCCTTCTTGATTTCTTATTTTTTTGCATGTTTGTCACACTTAAATGTTTCAGATCATCAAACACATTTAAATATTAGTCAAAGATAACACAAGTAAACACAAAATGCAGTTTTTAAATGAAGGTTGTTCAAAATCCAAACCTACATGGCCCTGTGTGAAAAAGTGATTGCCCCCTAAACTTAATAACTGGTTGGGCCACACTTAGCAGCAACAACTGCAATCAAGCGTTTGCGATAACTTGCAATGAGTCTTTTACAGTGCTGTGGAGGAATTTTAGCCCACTCATCTTTGCAGAATTGTTGTAATTCAGCCACACCGGAGGGTTTTCAAGCATGAACTGCCTTTTTAAGGTCATGGCATAGCATCTCAATAGGATTCAGGTCAGGACATTGACTAGGCCACTCCAAAGTCTTCATTTTGTTCTTCTTCTTTGTCTGTCAGCCTCATTTGAATGCTGTATCAAATTCACATCTGAATCCATATAAGGTTCGGCTATTATGCAACAGTTGTTGAATAAACATTCGCAAACAGTTGGCTCAACATATCTCCACTAGGCCATTCCAAAGTCTTCATTTTGTTCTTTTTCATTCATTCAGAGACCCCACAACAACATCCCAAGAACTGCAGGCCTCACTTACCTCAGTTAAGGTCAGTGTTCATGACTCCACCATAAGAAAAAGACTGGACAAAAATGGCCTGCATGGCAGAGTTCCAAGACGAAAACCACTGCTGAGAAAAAAGAACATTAAGGCTCGTCTCATTTTTGCAAGAAAACATCTTGATGATCCCCAAAACTTTTGGAAAATACTCTGTGGACTGACGAGACAAAAGTTGAACTTTTCGGAAGGTGTGTGTCCCATTACATCTGGCATAAAAGTAACACTGCATTTCAGAAAAAGAACATTATACCAACAGTAAAATATGGTGGTGGTAGTGTGATGGTCTGGGGCTATTTTGCTGCTTCAGGACCTGGAAGACTTGCTGTGATAAATGGAACCATGAATTCTGCTGTCTACCAAAAATTCCCGAAGTAGAATGTCCGGCCATCTGTTCGTGACCTTGGGTTCTGCAGCAGGACAATGATCCAAAACACACCAGCAAGTCCACCTCTGAATGGCTGAAGAAGAACAAAATGAAGACTTTGGAGTGGCCTAGTCAAAGTCCTGACCTGAATCCTATTGAGATGCTGTGGCATGACCTTAAAAAGGCAATTCATTTAAAACTGCATTTTCTGTTTACTTGTGTTATCTTTGACTATATTTAAATTTGTTTGATTATCTGAAACATTTAAGTGTGACAAACATGCAAAAAAAATAGGAAATCAGGAAGGGGGCAAACACTTTTGCACACCACTGTATATCGTGATGTGTAATGATCATTTCACCCTGCAGGGGTCAAGAGCAGGCTTTAGACTTTTAGTCCTGTTTATTGTAATACTGCACGGACATATCCTCCAAGCTAGCCAGGCGCCAGCTCAGTTCCGCCCAAACCATGGGCCGACTATGACGAGGAGGATGACCGTAGCGTTTTTGAGGAGGAGGACCCTGCCTCCTCTTCAAGGACGATGACAACGTGCCTACAGGCCACTGTTATCCCCTTGGCCTGATTGAGTCAGCCGCTGAGAGGATGGAGACCCCACTGCCTTCCCTCACTCCCGCCGGAGACTTCACCGCAGGACTCTGCGGTCAGCCTCATAGCAAACCATGCCGTGTGTGTCCGTCGTCCCAAGATGGCGCCCATTTTCACCTTCGCTCAGCGCAATTGGGCCGCCCACTAATGGCTCAACCCCAGCTATGGCATACAGGCCGTAGTCCACCGTGGAGAGCTGGGAGTGTAACCGAGGTGTCCCCTCTATTGAAGACAGGGTCTGCCTCACCCCTTCCGCCTCCCTCTGGCCAGGTAAAGGCCAGCCATCACTCCTGTCTGAGAGGGACAGGGTGATGGCTAGCCTCCTCAACCATTGCCGGTGCCACCTAGGGGCTAGGCCTGTCTGTCCTGAAAGAGAAGGAGCAACTCCTCAATGCGCCTCTTTCTACTGACTCGCTTTTTCAGCCCATCCAGGCCATGGTCAGGAAGCTGGCGGCTACATGGAAGGCTTCGAGCAACTGGGTAATTTCTGTCCCCAGCCAGCCGCAGCCACAGCAGCCACAGCAGCAGCATCACGGACATCATTGCCCCGCGGAGAGCCCCACTGCCAGGGCCTCCACCAGCGCCAGCTATCCCAGGCCTGCCCAGCCGCCCACGCCTCCCCGCCACGAACCTGGCCACAGCGGTGGTGGTGGAACTGTGTGTGCCACTGTCCCCTGCCGGAAACAGCAACACCAGCAGCAGCCTTATTTCTTCAATAAAGGGTGTAATTTTATATGGTCTCTGGGAGTGTATTTTTTGGCACTACACATTCTGACACACATGTTTGTTCAGATGTTAGCGCTTCTAGCCATGCTGTTTATCATACTAACACTGTTAGCCTAGCTGGGTCTGATGTTAACATTGGTAATTGTGTGAGACGCTCCACCCAGATCGAAGGGGACGTTCCCCTCTCTTCACCCCTCACCGATAATTAAGCATTATAGCTACACTATGCGCTTCATAATACCCCTGGTATTCTTTCATACACCCTGCACGGCTATGTGACAGACATGTATTTTTACCAGGTAAGGACTGATATATCCCTCATATGTCCATGTCCATCACATGTCAGTTGCTGAGCACATTCATGTGCCAAGGGGATGAACCGTTCTGATTTCAATGACCCCATGACCTTTCCTCTTGCATCACCTTCAGGACAAACACTTCATTTTTAACCTCACTACTGGTGTGGCTTTATTCCACCCAACACTTTTACAGTGGTGTGAAAAAGTGTTTGCCCCCTTCTTGATTTCTTATTTTTTTGCATGTTTGTCACACTTAAATGTTTCAGATCATCAAACACATTTAAATATTAGTCAAAGATAACACAAGTAAACACAAAATGCAGTTTTTAAATGAAGGTTGTTCAAAATCCAAACCTACATGGCCCTGTGTGAAAAAGTGATTGCCCCCTAAACTTAATAACTGGTTGGGCCACACTTAGCAGCAACAACTGCAATCAAGCGTTTGCGATAACTTGCAATGAGTCTTTTACAGTGCTGTGGAGGAATTTTAGCCCACTCATCTTTGCAGAATTGTTGTAATTCAGCCACACCGGAGGGTTTTCAAGCATGAACTGCCTTTTTAAGGTCATGGCATAGCATCTCAATAGGATTCAGGTCAGGACATTGACTAGGCCACTCCAAAGTCTTCATTTTGTTCTTCTTCTTTGTCTGTCAGCCTCATTTGAATGCTGTATCAAATTCACATCTGAATCCATATAAGGTTCGGCTATTATGCAACAGTTGTTGAATAAACATTCGCAAACAGTTGGCTCAACATATCTCCACTAGGCCGTCCAAAGTCTTCATTTTGTTCTTTTTCATTCATTCAGAGACCCCACAACAACATCCCAAGAACTGCAGGCCTCACTTACCTCAGTTAAGGTCAGTGTTCATGACTCCACCATAAGAAAAGACTGGACAAAATGGCCTGCATGGCAGAGTTCCAAGACGAAAACCACTGCTGAGAAAAAAGAACATTAAGGCTCGTCTCATTTTTGCAAGAAAACATCTTGATGATCCCCAAGACTTTTGGAAAATACTCTGTGGACTGACGAGACAAAAGTTGAACTTTTCGGAAGGTGTGTGTCCCATTACATCTGGCATAAAAGTAACACTGCATTTCAGAAAAAGAACATTATACCAACAGTAAAATATGGTGGTGGTAGTGTGATGGTCTGGGGCTATTTTGCTGCTTCAGGACCTGGAAGACTTGCTGTGATAAATGGAACCATGAATTCTGCTGTCTACCAAAAATTCCCGAAGTAGAATGTCCGGCCATCTGTTCGTGACCTTGGGTTCTGCAGCAGGACAATGATCCAAAACACACCAGCAAGTCCACCTCTGAATGGCTGAAGAAGAACAAAATGAAGACTTTGGAGTGGCCTAGTCAAAGTCCTGACCTGAATCCTATTGAGATGCTGTGGCATGACCTTAAAAAGGCAATTCATTTAAAACTGCATTTTCTGTTTACTTGTGTTATCTTTGACTATATTTAAATTTGTTTGATTATCTGAAACATTTAAGTGTGACAAACATGCAAAAAAAATAGGAAATCAGGAAGGGGGCAAACACTTTTGCACACCACTGTATATCGTGATGTGTAATGATCATTTCACCCTGTAGGGGTCAAGAGCAGGCTTTAGACTTTTAGTCCTGTTTATTGTAATACTGCACGGACATATCCCTCCAAGCTAGCCAGGCGCCAGCTCAGTTCCGTCCAAACCATGGGCCGACTATGACGAGGAGGATGACCGTAGCGTTTTTGAGGAGGAGGACCCTGCCTCCCTCTTCAAGGACGATGACAACGTGCCTACAGGCCACTGTTATCCCCTTGGCCTGATTGAGTCAGCCGCTGAGAGGATGGAGACCCCACTGCCTTCCCTCACTCCCGCCGGAGACTTCACCGCAGGACTCTGCGGTCAGCCTCATAGCAAACCATGCCGTGTGTGTCCGTCCCCAAGATGGCGCCCATTTTCACCTTCGCTCAGCGCAATTGGGCCGCCCCACTAATGGCTCAACCCCCAGCTATGGCATACAGGCCGTAGTCCACCGTGGAGAGCTGGGAGTGTAACCGAGGTGTCCCCTCTATTGAAGACAGGGTCTGCCTCACCCCTTCCGCCTCCCTCTGGCCAGGTAAAGGCCAGCCATCACTCCTGTCTGAGAGGGACAGGGTGATGGCTAGCCTCCTCAACCACTGCCGGTGCCACCTAGGGGCTAGGCCTGTCTGTCCTGAAAGAGAAGGAGCAACTCCTCAATGCGCCTCTTTCTACTGACTCGTTTTTCAGCCCATCCAGGCCATGGTCAGGAAGCTGGCGGCTACATGGAAGGCTTCGGAGCAACTGGGTAATTTCTGTCCCCAGCCAGCCGCAGCCACAGCAGCCACAGCAGCAGCATCACGGACATCATTGCCCCGCGGAGAGCCCCACTGCCAGGGCCTCCACCAGCGCCAGCTATCCCAGGCCTGCCCAGCCGCCCACGCCTCCCCGCCACGAACCTGGCCACAGCGGTGGTGGTGGAACTGTGTGTGCCACTGTCCCCTGCCGGAAACAGCAACACCAGCAGCAGCCTTATTTCTTCAATAAAGGGTGTAATTTTATATGGTCTCTGGGAGTGTATTTTTTGGCACTACACATTCTGACACACATGTTTGTTCAGATGTTAGCGCTTCTAGCCATGCTGTTTATCATACTAACACTGTTAGCCTAGCTGGGTCTGATGTTAACATTGGTAATTGTGTGAGACGCTCCACCCAGATCGAAGGGGACGTTCCCCTCTCTTCACTGGGTGAAGCGAATAAGGGGAAGGCAGTGTGCTGTGCCCGCTCTTCCTCGGCCTCCAATGTTGGAGCTCCACGCTCCATCTCTGCAGCTAATAGGCTATTAATGTCACACTGGTTAGCTGCACCACCCGGAACATGACCCGGCGCCTGAGCTATTCGGCAATGGTGCCAGCGAAGTGTGTGATGTCGCTTGTCAGGATGATGTAAGCAGCCCACCCTGTGGTGCGCAGCCGTGGATCTACTGTCATTATTTTTGTACTAACCAATAGCAAAACCCGTTAGAGGGCGGAGCAAATACAACGTAGAAGTAGTAGTTACCTGCATGTAACTCCAGTTCTATGAGTACATGCGGAGCCCTCTAACCACAAGTCCAGTTTCAAAGGGAGAAGGGCAATGCATGCACTGGGGCTTTATAGTGGGAAGGTGCTGCTACCCCCGGGTGAGTCAGTTAGCTATGTAACAGTTACTGGGTGTAAATATCTACTAACAACTAATCCCTACATAAGAACTGGTTTGTATCATGCAACCCTTTTTAACTGAGTCATGAGTAAATCTCCACTTAGCAAACACTTACATGATAAGTTTGCTAAATTTGAACAAACAGCTGGTGCAACCAGCTCATGGTCATAACATCTAACATAATCACAACAAGCAAAACTTTAAATGAGATAGAATATGAGAATAGAATAAAGTAATACTTTTATGAAAATATAACAGATTTATTGTTTGTATCATTTGTTATCTTAATGATGCTCACTGACTGACGGACTTAATGGTTTATACACATTTCAGCATCTCAGTGTGTTACAGCTAAGTACCAATTAACCAGTACTAATGTCTTACTCTTGCCTGCCTTGTGATTCAGGTCCATGATGGAAGTCATTTCTTCCTTTGTTGTTGAAGAGTGGCTTTACATGCAGTGTGTAAAGGCACCTAACTCAGTGACCTTGTTACAGAGCCTGGAGGCAATACACTCACACACACTCACAGACACACAACTTGGAGTCATGTTGCCTTATGTCATTTCCAATCTCTATGTTCTCCTAATGTGTTTTTCTATTTTATCCTCCACCAAACATCTCTCCCCCCTCCACTGTCTGTTTGTATCTCTGTATTCTCTGTCAGTTTTTACTCTTGGTTTTTCTCTCCAGCCTCCATTTGTCATGTTTTTTTTCCCACTACATTTCTGAGCACTCGTCTGATTCGCACATATTTCTATCATTTCTTAAAGCAGCAATATTCTATTTTTTTATCCTCTTCAATAGCTTAGATATACAAATGACCAATTTTAAATTGGTTCACCACCAAACAAATGTCCCCTACAGGTACAGTGTTTGTGAAATAACACAAAGTACACAACAATTTCAACATGTTGTTAGCAAGTCTTTATTTATGTCTTGATCTCTTTGACAATTCCTATGAAAAAAAAACACCACCATTTCATAGATAACCTATTGATTGGGCAGATGCAAACACCTGCCACAGATGATCAAGGAAGCACTTCAGGAAACATGGCCATGCATGGGCACAGTTGTCATTCATCGACCGGCGAGTTGACAGCATCACCAACCCACCGACAGCGATGAATGTGAACCGGAAACCTGCAGTGGTAGAGGACTATTCCGTGTGGGTTTTTCCCAGTAGATAAAGAAGGAATAACAGATGAATAAGTAGACCTGCTGGGCTTTTGACAAAATGTAGAAAGCAGCCAACACTACATACATGTTTTGAATGCATGCATTGTATGTGGTGTATCTGTTTTCCTATTTACCTGTTTTGTATGGAAGCTGAAAACGGCATGACTATCGATTTTGTTGAGCTGTGCTAAGAAGGGACCCACTTCACAGTCATTGTGGAGAGGAGGAATGATTATAGCGACCAAAAATTCTTTCAGTGTACTCATGGGCATGTGAAATTTCAAAAAAATTACACAATCACAATAATAACACATATTGAACAAAAAGACAGCTGCCACAGTAAAAAACTTTCAATTTTTGCATGCACTTTCTACAATAGAATGGCAGTAAAACTTTTAACTTAAAATGGGGAAATGTTCTCTCACCACGAGGAAAGTTTTCTTATAAAAATGTTTTCTTGTTATAGTGAGAAAGCTCAACTTAGCTTTGGTAACTGTTTATTTTATTAACTGTGTTACAGTAATGAGCCATTAAGATGTTTTGTGATAAAGCATCTCATTATTAAGAGAAAGCGTCCGTATAATGAGGTGCTTTACCATAACGAGAAAAGTAGTGCTAAAAAATGTTTTGTTAATGGTAATATTGTAACTGCTTGAAAATCAGTTTGGACTTGACCTTGAACAGTTATAAAAGGTAACCAAACTGTGCAGGTAGATTATATTGATGACTACTGCTCATGTCTCATTTTTCAAGTGCTTGCACAGGTAAAACTCATAATATTAACGAGTAAGTAAGCCAAGCAGTTGAGCCAGTTTGCACAATACCAGGCATTGAACTGGTGCGTCTAAATGGAATGCAGCCATTATGTTATTAGTTACACATTAGTATTTAGCAAGTCAAAATGTCCTCCAATATAATATCTAAATGCTGTAGAGATGGAAGGTCGTGCAATGTACTGTCCATGTGTATGGTGTGTCTGTGTATGCACACATGGCGGTGTGTGCTTCAGACTGATGTGAGCTCAAGTGTAAGGGTACACTCAACACTCGATGGTTTCTCTGAGTCACAAACTCACCGACAGCGTTGAATGTTCCCCAAGACTTGAAAAACTCAGGCTGACAGCGAGCTAACAAACAGCCTGTCCTCCAGTGCTACAAGGAGTGGACAGCCATGACAGAGGGGACCCAGGGGGACGCTAAACAAGAAGAGACAAGAGCTCTGCAGGTGCACGCACACATTTTAGCCAGGGATGTAGTGGACAGCAAACCTACTAAAACCAGTTGGTACATCTTTCTTTCTTTATGGGGTAGAGGATACTTATATTTGTCAGGATGACATTTTCCTCAATTCATCATGATGTTTTGAAACTCCACTATGAATTATGTTCCAGTGGTTGTGAATTGAATTATCATGGAAAAGGATGATGGATGGACAAATTTGCCAATATTATCCTTTTTTGCAGATATTTTGTAGGGCTTGGTCAACAATGGAAGCTCTCACAAATAATGCAGGGAATGGTTGAATTTGAGTATAGTATAGTATAAAGTATAAATGCAAAATAGCAAAGGGACATTGCATCATGATGCAATACGTCGGGTATCTGCAGGTTTCAGCTTGAATTTAATACCATCTTAGAGTGGACATGTAGTGCTGGGAAACCTCACTCTAATAACTGGATTGAGGACATGTGATGGTGTCTCTGTCTCACAACAACTATATCATTTTTTGTTTACCACTACAACCATCAGATGGTTATAGGACTTACCTGCACTTAACAGTTGACATCATGACAGCTCAGGGCTCCATATATAGCTGAAACACAGTGCCAAAGAAATGACAGATATTTGGTCACTACAGGTAGAATTCAATCAAATATACTGTATACATGCAACCACATTATGCATACATATGAGTGCTTGTGCATGTTACTAGTAATACATTGTATATATATATATATATATATGTGTAATAATTTAAACTAAAACATTTTATTTATTCATGTTTTTGTAGTATAAGAATCTTGAAACTGAAACAAATGACATAAATAACAGATATTTCCTCCAGCATTATTTTTCCTTCATCATTATTGTACTTATTATATTAAGTATTGTCTTAACTAAACGCTGCTACAAACACATAGTGTAACTGTTGTAAGATGTGTGATGATGGAGGAGGAGGGGTGAGAGGTGGGAGGAAAGGAGGAAGGGAAGTCAAGGGTGAGTGGAGAGAATAGGAGGTGGTTGGGGATGGGGGGACTGTCTGGGTGAGAGAAGTGTTGATCGATTCCAGGCTTGGTATTTTCCAGACAGGCTGAATGGTAAAGGTCAAAGGTTAGCTGCTCTTGTTTCCTATGAAAGAGAGGCTGTGTGTGTGTGTGTGTGTGTGTGTGTGTGTGTGTGTGTCTGTCTGTCTATGTGTGTTTCCATGCTCTTGTGCAGTGGCAAATATGCATGCGTGTTTGCGCAACATTGTGTTGAAAACTGTGTTTTTTCAAATATCTAGTCATGCAAAGCCATGCAAGTGAAAGGATCATCTCAGAATACTTCTCTGAGGGGAAATCAAATGTGTGATTACATTTGTGTGCATGTGTGTGTATGTGTGCATAGAGCTTTATTGTGACTAAATTTGGTATTTTTTATGTTTTTTACACTATTTAGCCTTTTTCTAACACTCCTATTCACAATAGCTAAACATTTTTATTTGATTATTTTTCATGAGGAGAAATGTTTAAATTCATTACTAAAAACAAAATGAAAATTTGATGAAAAATCAATACATAAAAATCTTAGCGATTTTTGGAATATAAATATACCAGTTACAGTTACACATTTTCTGTAATTTCAGTGTTTACTTGTGATTGAATACATTGGAGCAACATATTCAGAACTCCTTGGCATTTTCTTTCAAATTATCTTTTCCTTTTCTCTAGCGGAAGCATATTCTATGCTGTCCTCACCTCCAGTGGACACTGTTTACTGCTGTTGTTTACTATAAACTTTCAACAGCATCTCCCATATGATTTGTGGGAACATCAGATGTGGCTGAAAAATCTGTTAAAACCTCTCAGATACTTTACTAAAAATCCAGGTATTTTTCAGTGAAGATCTGAACTGCTTAACACTCTCTAACAACAACAGCTGATTGTGCAGGTAGGTGGCTGGTTGTCTTGCTCAAGGGCATGTGGGGAAAAGCTAAAAATAGTGGGGCACATTGGCTCTACAATACCGTGCGTTTGCGTGTGTGTGTGACTGTTTGGCTGTCTGTTTGTATTCAACTCCACCCAGACTGTGGCTGATCACATAACTACAATGCATTGACATCGTGATGACAACACACACACGCACACACGCACACAAACAATGTCTCCTCAAACAAGAGATGTGTCCTGTGTGGCTGTACTTTCATTTATGAAGCATATACATGGATATTTGTCATTAAACATAAGCCTGGACACACACACACAGATCTAGAGAGGTAGAAATGCTAATTGCGGCCACACAGACAGTGATGTCTTAACACCCACGTCTCAGATAACAGCAGCCAAAATAAACATTTAACACCGCTGACCTCCACACACACCAAGGAAGAGAGACATGCCACACATGCATGTATAAATACACATCTCTCTCACACACACACACACACAGTCGTACAGTGTAGAGTGATCTATTGAATTTTTACTTCCTGTTTATGTGTGAGTGTGCATGTATGGTTGCGTGTGAATGCATGTGTGTCTGAATGAAAAGACAGATTGTGGTGGCTGGACTGTGAGGTAAATAAAAAGGGGGGGTAAAGGGAGACACATAGACATAGGGGTGGGTGGTGGAGTGGGGGGCGAGTAAGTGAGTGAGTGGCAGTCCTCCTCCCTCCCTCCTTCGCTCACTCTCCCACTCACTTGCTCCCCCTCCCCCACCTGGGACTTGAACCCGTGACCCTCCGGTGAATGAGTTCAAGGGAGGCACTGCCATTACTGGGGAAACTGCTGGTCTGTCTGTGTGAATGAGAGTGTGTTTCAAAGTGAACTGAGCTGAGTTCGCTGGTGTGTGTGTTTTTGTGTGTGTGATTACGGACAGAATTCCAGTGTTTCTTAAAAGTTGATTTTTACAATGGGAGTTCTGAATTAGAGGTTTGCTACATGTAAGGTTAACGTTATTATTGCAAATAGATATTAGTGTGTTTGTGTGTGTGTGTGTGTGTGTGTGCGTGTGAATGAGAGTGTGTTTTGAAGTGACCTGAGTTGAGTTTGGCTGTGTGTGTGTGTGTGTGTGTGTGTTTACAGAATTCCTGTGTATTTTAAAAAGTACATTTTTCAATGGGAGTTCTGAATTAGAGGTATGATTTGCTTATCAATAACATTATTAACACTTATTGATATTTGTGTGTGTGTGCGTGTGTGTGTGATGTCAGAGGTAATGAGAATTGTGATGGCCCTTCCCCCCTTTGCTGCTGGGTGTGTGACTGAGTCTGCATCTCGCTACCTGGCCCAGACTGGATCAATACTTTAATCTAATTTTCATTCACTTCCACTGGGACAGCCAAACATACACACATATATACAACAGACACAGCACATGCAACATGCATATCTATACAGGCGACCACATGCATACACAAACACACATACTCCTAAAAAACAAATGCACACTTGTAAAAAAAACAAAAAACACGCACATCCTTCAACCACAAACAACCAATCACATGAGAAATCATGAATGAAAATCCCCATTGTGTGAATGCACTCACTGCTATGTTAGCATACAAGCTTGGTTTCCTTTACTACATCCACTTCCATGCTCAACTCTGCACTCTTTCCCTGCCTCACTGGGCGTTCCTCCTTGGCGTTGCATCATGCATGCACATCAGTGTCGGCAAACATCCGCTGACACACTGTCACATCACATTTCATGTCTGCTAGCAAGCAGCCTCTCCCACAGAGTGACAATGGAAAGTAGATGTCAGGGCTGTTCTGGGATCAGAGCCCTGCCGCATGCACATCAAACAACCTGGAAATTGGAAATAAAGGTGCAAACTGACTTACCCAACATCCTCTTCTGCAGGAGCAATAGTGTCTCTGTCCCTCTTTCTCTGCATTCCTCTATCTCCATACCTCCTTCTTTACCCCTCCTATTGAAAAGCCAAGCCACCACTCTCTCTCTCTCTCTCTCTTTTTCATCCTCTGTTCTCATCTTTCACTCATCACCTCTTCTCCAAATCCCTACTCTTCCTCACTTCCTTCCTTCTCCTCGTTTCTCTTCCTCCTCCTCCACCTCCGTCTGTCGTTTATCACACTCTTTCCCTTTCTTTCTTCCTCTCCGGTGGCTCTCCGGTGTCTTCTTCCTGCTGCAGACTGTCTGGTGAGAGAGAGAGAGAGAGAGAGAGAGAGAGAGAGAGAGGAGAGGAGAGAGAGAGAGAGAGAGAGAGAGAGAGAGAGGGAGCAAGTTCGAGAGAGACCGAGGAGCAATGGGAAGTGCAAACCAGGACACACACAGCCTCTGTCAGTTTGAATGAATATTGTGCACACTCGGCTTGTCTCTCCTCCCCCTCTTCTCTCTCTCCTCCCTCCCTCCCTCTCTCTGTCTACCAGACACCCCTCCTCCACTCCTCTCTGGCTTTGCCCTCCTTCGCTATCTCCTCCTCCTCCTCCTCCCTCGCTGCTGCCTTCAAACATGTTCACACTCCAAGACTGACTGACATTATAGAGCTGCACTTACTGACATCCCCCCAAGACACACACACACACACAAATGTGCGCGCACACACTTCTCACTCTCCTGGACCCAGACAGTTAACCCTGCACATCCTGTCTGTTTGTATTTATTATCATCTTCTTAGTAGATGCTGTTTTCCAAGCACCAGTGTAATTTTGTATATATTCCTGAATGAATTCTCCTTTTTTTTAAATTGTATAGTGTCCTAAAATGTACAAACTACTCAAGTTCATAATCTGTCAGGTGATTTTAACACCATCTATGAGAAAATTAGTATTTTCATCTGTGAAATATATTTTACAGGTGAAATGTCCAAATCCCACATGTACCAATATGTGAATTTACCACATGTGAAATGGGTTTGACATGTAGAATTACATGTGATGTCTTACATTTTATATGTGAAATTTCATAAAAGCCTATGCATTTCTGTCAATGTGTATCATGAAAATATATCACATGTGAAATTTGTTTCAACATTTCACATTTATCCCGTGAATTTTTTGAAAATTTCAAGTGCATACATCATGTCAATTTATCACATAATACTGTTTCACATGTTATATTGTATGTGAAATTGTTGTTTTCACATTTCACATCTTACATTTACATGTGAAATATATGAAAATCACATGTTCCTGTATCAGGTGAATTTATCACATTGGAAATGGTGTATCACATGTGATGATTTTCAGATGTGAAGTCTTACATTTTAGATTTGGAATATCAGAAGATCACATGTGATTGAAAAGTGTTTCACGTGTGATGCTATTTCAGGTGATGTACATTTCACATGTAAAATATTTGAAAATCAGGTGCACTTATATCACATGAACTTATCACATTTTAAATATGTGAAAATCGCAAGTGCCTGATGGGAGTGTATCACATATGAAATGCTGTTTCACATGTGATATTTTACGTGAAATTTATGTTTTGACATGTAATGTCTTAAATTTCACATGTCAATATTTAAAAATTAAGTGCTTACATCATGTGACTTTATTAAATGTGAATTGGGGTTCCACATTTCATAAACCACATTTGTCTATAGGTGAAATTGTCACATGTGCAGTGTTTTTCAAATGGGATAAAATATTTGAAATTGACAACATGTGATGTCTTACATTGTACATGTTTTATATATCTGAAAATCACATGTGCCTGTATAATGTGAATTTATCAAACAGATGTGTTTCACATGTGATACTACATGTGAAATTGATATTTTCAGGTGAGTGCATTTTTTTATGTGAAATATCTGAAAATGACATGCTTACAACATTGTATAAATCCCATGTGAAATATC
This sequence comes from Siniperca chuatsi, assembly GCF_020085105.1. Lineage (NCBI taxonomy): Eukaryota > Metazoa > Chordata > Actinopteri > Centrarchiformes > Sinipercidae > Siniperca > Siniperca chuatsi. The sequence continues at coordinate 20,863,802 of NC_058062.1, forward strand.
TGAAAACCATGTGTGCTTATAACATGTGAATTCATCACATGTGAGATGTGTTTCATACGTCAAGTGATGTTAAAATTAAACTGATTGGGATTTCTAACATTTTATATGTGATATCTGAAATATTTGAAAATAACCTGAATTTATCACATGTGAAATGCAAAATGTGAAATTTATGTTTTCACATGTGATGTCTTACATATCACATGTGAAATATCTGAAAATCATACATCTTGTAAGTATGTAAAATGTACAGAGCACCTGAAGTCCTGAAAGATATTTTTTATCCTGTGCACACAAGTTATTTTGCACATGGGATTTAAAAATATTATCTGTCCAGGTTTGGGGGTTCTGTAGAAATTAGTTTCACATATGATAAACCACGCATGTGTGTAGGTGAAATTTAACATGCGAAATTTATGTTTTCATATGACATCTTACAAATGACATTTGCTCATATATATGAATTTATCACATGTGAAATGGTGCTCCACATCAGATAAATTATGTGAAATATTTTTCACATGTACTTTTTTGTAAGAATAATGTAATTTTAGTCTGAAGGAAAGTCTGAATCTATCTAGAAACACAAGAAAATCTTAAAACAAGTGTGTGTACAGATCATTTTACCAACACGTTCCAAAAGTACACTTAAATACACTGAAAACCAGCTAAAGTAATGAGAAATGGCAACATTTTGCTTCCCATTCTGATATTCCAATTTTTAGTTTCACTTGTCATGCTTACTTTGTTTCACATAAATCAGCTTAGCTTGTTTCAGGATTTTCTTAAGTCCAGGCACATGATCCTGTTTGAAGCTACTGTAACTATTCTCTGTACATCATAGTCTGTGGCTGATCCAATTCATCATCCAATAGTTATGAAAGCATTTTTAAAATGTTTCTCCAAGTATATCTCTGTTTGTGTGGTTTGCATCCATCAACAACATCCACACAATTCCCTCTTTACTTGTATTTTCATTTACACTGTTCCTTTACCCTCCTCCATCTTCTGCAACTTATCCCCCACTCTCTCCATCATCCTCCTTCCTTCCTTAGTTACATATTGATTAGGTCGCTCAGTGTGTGGTGTGTGTGTGTGTGTGCGCACGTGTGTGTGTGTCATTGTGTGTGCATACGAGCCTGGTCCTGCTGTGGTCAATGAGGTCAACATGGTGGCCAGACAGACATCCCCACCCCCTTCGGGGGATTTTTTGTGGGTGGGGGTGGGGGGTCCCTGCCTCCTCCATCACCTCCTGCTCTCCCTTCTCAGGGTTAGTGAGTGTAGTTGAGGTGAAGGAAGCATTGAACTACAACGTCAGCATCCTTCATGAGCTCACCTAACAGCTCAGTTGATAGCAGCTGACAGAAAATGAATGCGCTGGCTTGCAATGTGTACCACAACATGACATCATGAGCTTGATGTGCTCATGTGGCAAGACACACGATCTGACAGTTTTAGCACTGAGATGAACATTAAAGCTGCCGTGTGTAACATGATATACTTTCCCTGATTTTGTTGTAATACCCAGATGAACCCTCCAAATCTCAAAATTTCCTCACAGGAAAGTCACAGTTAAGAGTTTCCAAACCCATTAGGTGGAAGGAAATTGCAATACCCTTAAAGATCAATATAATCGTCAAAAACAGGCATTTATACATGTGAAAATGTTACAGATTATTGTTTGAAGACAATCAGGTGATGTCTTTGCATTGAAAGAAAAAATACAGCATGTTTTTCAAACACCACCTGACCCCTATGGCCAACAGACTCGCTGTCTGTGTGGAGGAGGGGGCAGGATGGATGGGAGTTCAGGGGTCGATAGAGGTCATAAGGCAAAGATTGAGGGAGATGCACACAGAGGAAGCTTGAAACACAAGAGGGAGGCGGCAGACAAAGCAACAACACCATATATTCAGCTTTTTGTACATTTTAACTTACTCATCAAATTGCTGTGGTAAAATGTAAGCTAAAATATGAACTGAAGTTGATGATGAAGCAAATAGCCATTATTAGAGAATCTATCCTTTGTTTATATTTCAAGACATTAATGCTAAATTTTGATTAGATGTTTTATAGCAACAAATAGCCCAGCTGAGGTCATAATGCTTTTTAGCCATGCTAGAAGCGTGGCTCTAGGGATGGTCAGTCAGCCATTCGGTCAGTCAGTTAGTCAGTCATTCAATCGTTCGGTCGGTCATTCGATCTACCACTTTGGTCCGAACGGAAATATCTCTGTTTAATTGCAATGAAATTCTGTACAGACACTTATGCCCATAGAATGACTCCTGCTGACTTTGATGATCCTCTGACTTTTCCTCTAGTGCCACCATCAGGTCAAAATTTCTAATTGTCCAATACTTTGGTTTTTAGTTAGTATTTTTGCAAAATGTCTTTATTTAACCATTGGATGGATCGCCATGAACTTACTAAAGTACAGGCATTCATGTTCCATTCCGGATAATTTGTAATCACTTTGGTTATCCTCTGACTTTTCGTCTAGTGCCATCATCAGGTAAAAATTTCAAATTGTCCAATACTTTATAGTTAGGGCTGGCTTCGGTGTGTCCTGAACCATCCCTTAGTTATACTGCTTTAGGCCTAGACTGCCGAGAGACTTCCCATGATGCACTGTGCTCCTCTCTCTTCCTCTCCCTCTCCATCTGTATGCATTCTTTTTCCATTACTCATGTTACTAACTCAACATCTTCTCTCTCCCGTAGTTTTGTGCTTTCTCTCCTTCTGTCACTTTCAGCAGGTATTTCTGCCTCCGGAGCTGCAGAGTCTGGATCTGTGATTGTCGGCCACCTGCTGCCCCCGTGTTCCTGCTCAACAACTGCTACTACAGTTGTTATTATTTGTCTTATTACTGTTATTATTATTCCTATCACTATCATTCCTATTAGTATTACTTTATTAATATTACCACTACCATTACATTATTATTATTTTTAAATTCTAGGTGGAATTTGCATTGTGGCCCTCTCTCTCTCTTAAAGTTTCTTATTGGAATTTTTGCCTTTTTTAGATACATGCTGACAGGAAACCCTGTGCAATTTTTAATACTTTGTACAACTACAATTACTATTTCTTAAAAGTTTTAGAATTGTAAAATTTAATATTTTTAGTTTTTAAGATTTATTTTCAAGTCTATGTGTTGTACTAAAACATTCACATGGCATATGTACGTTGCCAAAGTTATTGGTCACTGCAAGATGTAGAGTTTTGTCAACTTTTGTTTTCAAGGACAAGAATTAACTTTGAAGCTCAACTTTAAAGCCAATATGAACAGAAGTCCTCAAAGAAATAGATCAACATTTTGAGCAATACACTTATTTGCTTTCTTGCAGAGAGTTTAATGAGATGGTCTACAAGACGCTCATGTCTGTACAGTCAATATGAAGCTACGGCCAGGTCAGGCAGCCTGGCTCTGTCCAAAGGTAACAAAATCTGCCTACAAGCACTTCTAAAGCTCACTGATTAACATATTATATTGTTTGTTTAATCAATACAAAAACCGAAGTGTAAAAACATGTTATGTTTTACAGGGGGTTATGTGCCTGGCTAGCCATCCCCCTGTTTGCAGTCTTTGCTAGGCTAATTGCCTGCTCTCTTTAGCTTCATATTTAGCCTATAGAGGTGAGACTGGTATTGATCTTCTCATCTAACTCTTGGCAAGAAAGCAAATTTCCCAAAATGTCAAACTATTCCTTTAAAGTGCTCAGAAAAATGGAAATTTAAATATATATATATATATATATATATATATATATATATATATAATTGAAAGTTCCAGAACAGCTACTGAATGGACTTTGAGGTGAGATTGTTTAGTCAAATTACATGTTATGTTTACACACCAGTTTTAAGCTTCTTTTTTTAAATGTATCAAACTAAGCTCCCCACAATCAGAAAGCAGGTCTTTAAATGACTCTGCAGCTCTATTATCAGCTTGTGAAACTCATGCAGACCAAACCATATAGTGGCTTATTGCTGTTTGATAATATGTACTGACTATTCCATATTAGTGTTATGGGATGTGAAATTGTGGTTATTAAGAAACGTCCACTACAATGAACCGTGCTGGTGTTGGGCTCATAAATGTATTTTGAGCTAGAGCGCCCTCTGGTGGCTAAGTCCTAGAACACCACTAGTCCTTGGACAGACTGAACTGAAATCCAGTGGCAGTTAACTTAGCTCACTATTGAAGACCACAGGCTGGCCTGACCTGTGACTTCTTCCAAGTGACATCTGACAGTCCCTTCCAATGAGTCAGACTAGTAACATCATGAGTCACATTTGACCCCATTATGGTTTAATGTCCAAAGGTATGAGGTACAAGGTAATTTTACAAAGTAATCATTTTACAACACAAGGTTGTATAATGAAATTAAAGTTTGTAGTCCCTTCATGCTACACACAGAACATCACAGATAAGTAAATTCATATTAAAATAGGGTAACAAACTAAAATGAAATAAAATATATATAGTTATTTATATACATATTACCTACACATAAACACCCAGGAAATAATTCTGCAGTGAATTTTTTTAAATTTACATCTGATGGAATGTTAGCAGCAGACAGAAAGTGAGGATAATATGGTTTCCATCTTCACATAGTTTGAAATTTGTGAGAGTGTCCATCCACTTTGCCGGTCCACCCATCGAGTGTTTGATCGGGATGTTGATGGAGCAGGTCTCTAAAGATTTGGGCACAACAGTCTCAGATTCCCATTGCTTGGCCAGCCTGTGTCCCATTTCATCCAGACCAGACATTAACCAGGAGCAGCCTCAAGTCCAAACTGGGCCAACATGGCTCCTATCCCGGCTGCCTTTCCTCTCCTCCTGGGTGATCACAGCAGCCGCCGTGGTGCCTGCATAGTCTGATCTGGCTCAAGGTCTGTTGCTCTTTAATCCAAACACCGGCTTCCTTTTCCAATGACAATGATGATGCATTACTGTCATAGAAAATACGTGTTTTAACAATAAAGCCAAAAAAATGGAAAAAAAAAAAAGATGAAAAACAAGAATGTAGCTAGCGGAGTTTGAAGGAGCTACAGGCTACAGCATCTGCACACACAGCCGTTGCCATAGTCAAAATCTTCTGATCCAATCTGTTGGGCCTCACCACGTCTGGAGAACAAAGAACAGAGGCCTGTATATGCAACCAAAAGCCTAAACTCATTGAAACAGCGCCAAATCTCCTCGAGCCGTTAATTCACACTTGGGCACGAGATTTAAGTTGAATCCAAACCCTGGAATCCTACTGGACGAGCCACCACAGGAGCGCAGGAAATTCCGCCTTTCATATGTCTTGCACTGCGGAGAGGCTTCCGTCGGGCCACTCTGCCATAAAGCCCCGACTGGTGGAGGGCTGCAGTGATAGTTGACTTTCTGGAACTTTCTCCCATCTCCCTACTGCATCTCTGGAGCTCAGCCACAGTGATCTTTGGGTTCTTCTTTACCTCTTTCACCAAGGCTCTTCTCCCACAATTGCTCAGTTTGGCTGGACGGCCAGGTCTAGGAAGAGTTCTGGTCGTCCCAAACTTCTTCCATTTAAGGATTATGGAGGCCAATGTGCTCTTAGGAACCTTGAATGCTGCAGAAATTCTTTTGTAACCTTGGCCAGATCCGTGCCTTGCCACAATTCAGTCTCTGAGCTCCTTGGGCAGTTCCTTCGACCTCATGATTCTCATTTACTCTGACTGTGAGCTGTACGGTGTCTTATATAGACAGGAGTGTGCCTTTCCTAATCAAGTCCAATCAGTTTAATTAAACACAGCTGGACTCCAATGAAGGAGTACAACCATCTCCAGGAGGATCAGAAGAAATGGACAGCATGTGAGTGTCACAGCAAGGGGTCTGAATACTTATGACCATGTGATGTTTCAGTTTTTCTTTTTTAATAAATTTGCAAAAATGTCTACATTTCTGTTTTTTTCTGTCAAGATGGGGTGCTGAGTGTACATTAATGAGAAATAAAATTACCTTTTTTGATTTTAGCAAATGGCTGCAATGAAACAAAGAGTGAAAAATTTAAAGGGGTCTGAATACATTCCGTACCCACTGTATGTCCTCTCTCTGCTGTGTTTTCGTGCTTAGCATGTTTCATTTTTGTGTCGGTGCCACGCCATTGGCCCGTTAATCTGTGTTTGTTTTAGCCACTGTGGAAGCTAATAACTGTGCTTTATCAAACCAAAGTCCAGTACCTCGGCTGTTGAATAAATGCAAGTTTACTGCATTTGAGATCTCTTGTACCTTACCCTGTGTGCTTTTTTCTTTCTCTCTCCTCTTCACTAACCCACACACATTTACACGTACATAAACACACCTGCACACACATCTCAAACAACTCAGATAACGTGGTAGCCTAGCCTTGCTACGTTCCACACCATCTTGAAGACAAGTAGCGTCCTCCATTTTGGCTCTTCCTCTTTTGTTTGAGTTTCGCAGGCTTGCCCGCCATTTTGGATCTGTGTGTGACGACTACCCACGTGGTCACGTCCACCATCTTCCTCGCTCCCCCCCTCTCTATTGTCTCACACACACACACACACACATACACACACACACACACACACACACACACACACACTTTATATGTTTATAGATTGTTGCATGCTTATTGTGTTTAGAGTAGATGCTAGTGGTTTGTTGGTTGAAATTATTGATTATTAATCAGTGCTAAAGTTAAATAAATTCTAAGAGCAGTTGCCTGTGGTTATTGTATGTATGTGTTGTAATAACAGCTGGTTGTAACAGTCAGTGCTCGGATTCACCCTTCACTGTCCACTGTTATTAATGTAAGATAGTACTTTAAATATCAGCAGCTCTAAGTGGACAGCCACCTTTTGAGACTGTTTTTCATGTTTGGTTATTGGTCCCTGATCCCAGGGTTGTGCCAAGTAAATATTAATCCATATTAATAATGTTATTAATATTCAGAAATATCTTTGATATTTTGCTAATAACCAAACCTGCCCTACCCGAATCCCAAACAGTTAATTTGAATTATATTGGCTCCTTTTAAATCAAATCCAATCAGACATCATTCAATGATGTTTCAGCAATAAAGACAAAAAAAAATAAGAGATTAAAAGAAAAACGTTTGAAGGAGCTGCATCTCCATGCGCAGCCGGAGGTCGGAGTCAGTGTGAGAGCATAGAAATATTTTTGTGCCAGCACAAATTGATTCTGAATTTAATCATTTTTAATTTGAAATGTTCAAACTGAATATTGTATGCAAAATTTTTTATTGTATTTCATAGATTGAAATTGAATCTAATGGTTTGAAATTGAATTTAACTCATATTGCTTGTAATTACTTGTGATAATTATTTAAATTTCGGCTGAGTTCCAAATTCAGTTTGGAATTCAGTTTTCAAATTCAGTTTCTCAAAATTCAGTTTCAACACAGAGGACTCTGGACTAGAATACAAGAGCTCCGATTCAATCCAACTCCTTTCAAAGGACTTCTTTGGACCACAAGGCTTTCTGGGTATGTAGGCCATGAGAGTAGCTGTGTAGTCTCTAGCTACTAGTGAAGCGCGGGTCAAACACGTTCTGCTGTTAGTAATTGATGACTATAGGAGGGGATGAAAAGTATCAGCGATGCACTGATTAGTTTGGATGTCCCTGTCCTTGGATTTAGGCTGTCAGAATATGAATGGTGAGTTTTGTGGTTAAAGTTTTACACCCCCTGTGTGTTATAGGCTACATTTTAGCTGCTGATGTTGAGGAACTCCACCGAAATTGAAATAAAACTCATAAGTTGAAAACAATACGAGTTAAATTCAATTTCAAACCATTAGATTCGATTTCAATGTAAAATACAATTTAAAATTGTGCATAAAATATTCAGTTTGAACATTTCAAATTCAAAACTATTAAATTCAGATTCAATTTGTGCTGGCGCTAAAATAACTCCATATAAGACCCCTCACACGGTATTTGTAGAACTAACTGGTTTATGAATCTACACTGAGGTGCTAAGTGACATACTGTACCGACAGTGAAGGCAGCAGCTGTGTACATCTCAAAAAGGTAAGTCCAGGGTCTGAATATTATGTCACTACTGCATATAAAGTAATTCAGTACATTTACTCTAGTACTTCACTTCAGTATTTCTACTTTCAGTATTGCTACTTTAAACTTTTGTTCTACTCCTCTCCATTTCAATGGAAAATAAAAAAAATAAAATAATAAATATTGTACTTTTTACTCCACTACATTTATTTGACAGCTACAGAAAGTTTTCTGATTAAAAAAAACATATGAGCTTATAAAATACAAAGATTAAACCAGTAGTTCCCAACCTTTTTGGCTTGTGACCCCTATACAGAAAAGCAGCATCTAGTTGAAGCCCCTTGTCATGTTTCAGATGTCTGAGTTGTTAGCAATTCCCCTCTAAACTATATATAATAATGTCATATATAACAATATAATGTCATATAATATCAGTCAAAGGGGATATTTTACTGCAGAACAAGTACTTTTGATACTTTTAAGTAAAATTAGCTAATTATACTTCTTTACTTAGGTAGAATTTTGAATGGAGAACAACTCCATTGTTGTATTGGTACTTTTTCTTAAGTGAAGGATCTGAATACTTCCTCCACCCATGGTTTTGATCATATTCAGAATATGTTGTTGAACATTTTATCCCTTTATACATGAATCTAACTATATCCAGGTTTCTGAAAGGGAGGCTTGGCAGTTTTTTACATTTGTATTATTCTGCTAAGTTGTGGTGGGGCATGTTTCCACTGTCTCTTGTGGCCTCAATGGAAGTTGAGTTAAAGTTGTAGTAAGTGTGTAAGACTTTGCAGTACACTGTGTAGATCCAGCCATGTGATTTCTCAACAGCCACTCATTTCTGTACCAACTGAGGAGATGAGGAAAACCCAGTTTAGTTAATTTACCACTTTGCTTGATTTCCTTTCGTCAGTAATGCAATACAAAAGTGACAAAAAAAATGCAAGCCCCCAAAATACGATGTTACGATGTTTTGATCTATGCACTGAAAAAAAAGTGAGAAGTCTGAAATGTTGGTAATATAGTTTTATTGAGAAACTACTAACTCGTGCTAAGGAAGCACCTGCCCACACATACTGACCAACTGGTTTCTATCTGACTACTCCAAGTAACAATGTTTTTTAATTTCTCAAAACCAGGATAAGGACTTATCCAGGTTTATGAAACCAGGATATGATGTTTACAAGCCCAAATACATGCTCAAAAAAACTGACTGTAACCGAAATACTAATGCCCATGTAAACACACTCAATGTGACAGGTTGATGTGTTGTTGCTACTGCAGCTACAAATGGAATTCACTGTAATGGCATATAGCATTTCAGTTATTTGAAACATCAGAGGTAAATGCCAGGTTTTAGTGTCAGCTGCTTGGAATTAAAGAGTAGAGGCGCCTCTTTGTAGAGCCGCCACCTTGCAGAAATTTAACGAGGCATATTTTCACACCCACAGGTACAAAAAAAGGCAACAAGCCAGTTTGTAGGAAAGTGGGTACACCAAAAAAGTGGAAAAACAGGCACCACACATTAATATCTAACTTGTGTTTATCTTAAAATTCCTTAAAAAGTAAAAGGCTGAAGGTCTGTATACATGTTTTATTGGAGTTGTGAGACAAGATAATTCTAAGACATCTGGAGATAATTGACAGATTTTATCGACACATGGTTCATGGTATAAATTATTTGCAATACTTTTTCTTCTTGACGAGATAAAGCTGCGAATGTTTCCTCTTGCCTTGGCGGTTTATGGCGTCAGTAAACAGTTTCGACAGTTCATAGCTGAAAAACATAAGCTAAAAGTTGTTTGTTGAATCCAAAACTGCATGACAAATGAGACTAACTACCCTGGTACAGTTTTATATCCAGCATGTTTTTGCCCTGCAGTGTGAAATATGTGGTTAGGCTTGAGTCTGTTCCTCTTTCAGTGCTTTTATTTGGCTCTCTTCACCGATACTCTCCTCCTTTCTGTCCACTACATTTGTTTCTTTCTCCTCCTCCTCCACTGTCAGGGCTAACCAGGACTCTTTGTGCAACCTCTCGCTCCTTTCCACCTCCTGAACACTGGGTGGCGAGGTTACCTGCATGTGTGCTGGCAGGTGCTTGAACTCTTCCTCGTTCACATCATAGTCCTTCATCTTTGAGTCCAGGATCCACCAGTGGCCAATGAAGCCCACATCCAGCATCCGCTGAAGGAGCTCCCTCCAGGGTACTGACAGATTGGAGCACTGGGCTTCGTACAGTGTGGTGTCTGGGTCGTAGTCGGCGCGGTAAACCAGAGAGAGAAGACCCAGGCTGGCATGGCGGAGCTGGCCCTTGTTACGAAGCTTCACTAGACTCTGCACGTGGCCATCAGAGGTCGCATTGCGGATCCACGGTGACAGCAGGCCCAGCTGGTTGGAGCGCTCCAGCAGGGCGGCTTCAAAGGACGACTGGTCAGGGTTTGTGTGGAAACAGGCCCAGGCCCCGCCCAACAGGGTCACGTATACAGAGGCTTTGACCGGTCGCTTCCACGCACCAACAACCATCTCCCGACATGCCTCTTTGTAGTCAGAGACCAGGCTGCGACACCAGACACCTACAGACAGAAGGAAGGGTGCAGTATAAGAAAGGACACTTAGAGGTTGTTTACACCTGGCATTAACATGTGTCTTGGGTGATCTGATCACAAGTGGACAGCTCTAAGTACGTCAGTTCAGACCTGGCATTAGAATGCGTCTCCACATGCATCTCGAGTGATCGGATCTCACTTCCCCGCTCAATATGCAAGTAAACACGTACATCATTTCCAAATCATCAAGACCAAATGCATTGTTGTTTTTAACCTGAATTTGATGACAAGAATTAGGCTGGAAAATCGATAGAGGCCGCTGGAGTGGAGTGTTTATGGGGCCTCACCGATTGCTGTACAAAAACACAACTTAATAACTTTATTCACTGACTTTGGTGAAACTGGATTAGTTATAAACTGATTAATCGGCCAATTATCTGGCATTTTGAGATAATTGGCATCGGCTGCAAGCGGCGCAATGCCAGCGACCAGAGCGACGAATTGAAGTTGAGCGGAGCTGAACTTGATGTAAATTAGCAGCGACAAACTGAAGCAGCAACCAATTACAGATTGGGATTTGATTTTCCCCCTGTAAACGTCTCCCTTTGTACTGAAGTTCCTAGCAAATATTTGTTCCATACTGACAATGGAGGAGAAACTGATCGTTGCGGTCGCCAGTTTCCCAGAGTTTCCCGCCCCCTGGCGAGGGCTGGCAGAGAGCAGCCAGCGACCAGAGCACCCAGCGGTGCTCATGAAGCTTCTGGAAGGAAGGAATATGTTTAAGAATTAGAAGCATAGGTGCCTGAGCAATGGAGCAAGTGGAACAAATGCATCCCCATTATTAAATCACTTTTTGTCTTTTCAAAAATAAACTTATCATTATAAAGTCCCCACAACCAGGTGATTATATTTAAGCAGCCTATATCAATGATTGTTTTACTATTTTCAGCAACTTCAGCTGATCGTTTGCCACAGCATGCACTGGCTGTCAATCACAATCTGTCAATCCACACAGGAGTCTGACTGTTTACAAAGGTGAGAAACATGCCATTTAGCCAAACTGCAATCATGGACTGAAAATAGAACATACGAAAAGATAGACTAGCGTATGTTGGATGAACCTGCTTGGCCCACTGACTCCACCCAAACTTTAAATTAGCTAAAGTAGGATTGTAATGTCATTGAAATGCAGAACCGATTTGCGATCGGATAGGATTCGGCTGTGGAAATAGGACGTTCACGAAGGAGCCAAATCAAAGAGTCGGCTTTTTTAAGTGTAACATGGCTAGCACTACATCCCCTCTGTGATTTTGTCCAACTACTGTTAATATCTCAGGCTAATTTGCTGCCCTGCTCTGTGTTTCCCAAACTTCTATTAGCACATGCACCCCCTGTCCAGCATCCAACCCTGCTTCACCACAACTGAACTGAACAAATGGAATTTTATGAGCCATGCAGTTACATTCAACCAAGTGAGGAATACACAATCTCATAATGTGTCATTATTATTCATCTAACTGTAACTGTAACCGTAGTTTTGTGCTTTCTCGTTTCTCTCCTCTCTCCTTCTGTCGCTTTCAGCAGGTATTTCTGCCTCCAGAGCTGCAGAGTCTGGATCTGTGGTTGTGACCACCTGGTGCCCCCGTGTTCCTGCTCGACAACTGCTACTACAGTTGTTGTTAACAGTTGTTGTTATTGGCTCTGTTACTGATGCTGACATTATTCTTCCTATAGCTGTCATTCCATTTATTACAAATTTATTAATATCAACGCTATAATTACTATTCTACTATATAAAAAAATAAAATAAAATTCTATGTGGTCTTTGCATTGTGCCTCCTTAACCCTATCCCCTTCCCCTTTTTTTGGTATATCGTGTTGTTTTTGTGAAAGGTAATTCAAAATCTTCTCGCTTTACATCATTATTAAACTGCATTTTGATCAAGTGTCAGGTCAGTTATGTTAACCATATTTCATATTACCTGTTTTACTCTTCAGTCTAAACAGGTCATATTAGCAAGCTAATGTCAGCTTCGTCAGTTGGTTCAGTTAGCTACATAACAACTACTGCGTGTAATTTAGTAACAACTAATCTCTACAGTATGTAAAAACTAGTTTGTGCGGTGCAACCCTTTTTAATTTAGTGATGCGTAAATCTCCACTTCGTCAACACTTAAGTTATAACTAGGCAAAGTTTAAACGTACAAACAATTGGTGCAACCGGCTCCAGGAAGAAAACCATGTGGGGCCACAGTCTGCATCTTTCATTTAAACCAAACACTTCAGCAGCTGATTTCAGTGTTGAGGAGCTCATCAGAGCAACCAGCTTCTGTAGGGTTTGGAATAAAACCTCACTGTTGCATGACAGGATGGTCACCACTGGCTTAGAATGGTTGCTTCAAGACCCAACAGAAACTGTTGTTACTCAACTTGTAAGTCAATTGTCTATATCATAATGTAAACCTTTCAACAATGACATCTAAAAGAGTAGCATTTTATTTTTAAGTATACTTACATGACAGTCCTAGCTTTTACTTCTTGAAATTATAATAATATAATTCCTACTAGTAATAACATAACATATTTTTCATTAACTACCCTCTTATATAAAATCTGCAACTTGCAGTTTCAAGAGAGTGGTGACACAGTATGGTAGTGAAAACAGTTTCTTTTTGTCCAAATTAATGTTTTGCTATTCAGACATCTGTGTGTGTGTGTGTGTGTGTGTGTGTGTGTGTGTGTCTGTTTTCCTAGAGAATGTCTCTGGAATAGCTTACCCAAACCATCTGCAGGTTTTCACTCAAACTGAGCACTACATTCTCACAGATTCCTTTCTCCTGGGAGTTGACATGTAGTGAACAGACTGTTATAACCCTAATTCTAACAGACTGTTTAGATTCGACACCAACTGCTAAGGCTGGTGTTTTCCAAGATTTGGGTTTTTATAACACTAGATGAGGCAAGATCGAGGGTCAAGTATGTAACAAACCCTGATGATTCTTACACTGATCGATACACTGGACCGATGCTATGCAAGTCAGTATCAACTGGTGTGGTTATTAAGTGGTATGAAAGCAGCCATGACATGACTGATGATAACTACACTAAAGTTTTTGTCAAGCCACCAAGTTATAGTTATAATATTATGAAGGAAACATATTTCAGTTAGCATGGGAAATCGCCATCTTCATCTGCTGATGTTCACTAATATTTGCAGATTACAATGATACAGAAGCTCCTTCAGTAATGAAAAAAAAAGTGAAAAAAAAGAGAACATCTCTCTTATGTTTCCCTTCCACAAACATAATATTACCAGTGAATTGGGCAGTAGGATAAAATAATTATTTCCTTAACATTTATGTGAAAATCTAGTTTAGGATGATGAGGTGGTCAAGTGTAGTACATTACATTCAGTGCCGAAGAACAGTAAAACACATGCAAGTCAAAACTCAACGCTAAAATGTATTATTTTAAGTCAACTGTCTGATTATAGGAAAAAGAAACAATGATTGACTGTGTTGTATGTAATAGTGTGTAAGTCATTATCCATTACATAAAATAAAAATATATATAGGCCTACATAAAATAAATTTAGAACAGGATTACAATATAGCCTATATTTCAAACATAACAACACATTGTTTCTAGAGCAGCAATAGTAATGTTTACCTCATAAAGTCACTATAAGCTAATACCTCACTGGAAACAAATAGTACTCCTGAGTTCAGTTGTCTCAGTGTTTAACATTATACCTAGTTCGGTTCAAATTTACTGCAGTCACTCACATTTTCATGTTGAAACAACTGAACCAATGACTCAAACGGGTGGCTTAATTTTAAATGTCAGGATGAAAATGTAGCCTTAATTTAGAGTAACATCAGACTCTAACTTTGATAATTTATTAATATTATGAAGATCAGTTACAGATTCTGAGGATGATATGAAGCACAGTGTGCTGGCTGTGTTTACAAGACGCATGAACCATTACGCACAGGTGACAGGTATGTTACAATCATTTTAAACGCTTTTTCAGCAGCTAAGATTGTCATTAAGCTGTAGGATCTTACAAAAACATATTTTTATCACAAATTCTTCCCGCTGTGGCGGCTGCAATCTCTGTCATCTGGTTTAAAACAGCTGGTATGACATCAACAATCCGTTATTTATGATGGTCTAATCAGTGCAATAGACAATATCAATAATAGCCTGTTCTTACATATTTTCAGTCTCCTCAGCATTTCTGCCTTCAAGTCTCGAGTCGAGTCTCACGGCATACAGACAGTTTAGCTTGTTAATATTATCTGTTACTATAATGGTTCATTTTCGGGACAAACAGGACAGGATTCGGTATAACTGCTCGTAATTCGGGACTGTACCGAATTTTTCAGGACGTCTGGTCACCTTAGACCTAGCTAGTTGTGTCCCTATAACCTTACACTAACTAGCTGACGTGCATGACTCTTGTGTTCAGTTTCTCACCCGCTTTACTGTTTTTCAGCCTTTCCCATCTGCTGGCTGTGACCGGAGCTGCTGCTGTTTCTGCCGCCGCACAGAACATCCTCCTCACTACACGCAACGAAGACATTTTAACAGATTTTATTCACTAGTACGGTCACCTTCCTGCAGAAGAAACATCCTGACTGTCAAGAACACAGCTCACATGGAGCCAAAATGGCGCCCGGAAGATGAATCGGTTTTAATCTTCCGACAGAAAGCTCTACCTCGCAAATGTTCCGCCTGCTGTATATTAGTACACAATTACGAAAATATGTATTTTGTTGTAATTTTGATGTACATTGGAAATGCATACAATGTGTCGCATAACTGTGCATTACATAGTACGCTATATTTTACTCAACAAATCAACCTAAAAAAAAAGAAGAAAAAAAAAGAAGATGGTTCACGTGACAGCTTTGTTTACGTGGTGACGTGTACCGGAAGACATGCCAACTAGACAGCAGTTGCGCTAGCTATGAAAGACAGGCGTTAGCAGTTTAATATTATTTTCGGTCAGTTTATTAAACCTATATGGCAGTGTTGTCATATATTTATGTTAGCTACCTTCACATCTTCAAACTAATGATAAACAAGAGTGCTAGTGTGCATTTAGCCTAGCTACCTGTCACAGCTTTGTGGCCACTGTCACGCCATCATCATCAGGGACATCCTGCTACGGACAGGTTGGTTTTAACCTCTGCTTTTCTGGTCACGTTACTGCATAATTGCAACTTGTCTTGATGATTAATGAGAATGACGTGTATATTTAACTGTAACCTTATACTTAAATAGGTTTTCTTGCAGCTTGGTAATTTAACAGATGTTTCATCTGTATAAAGATGTCATATCAGTTGACTAATAAACTTTGCACAGCCTGCAAGGAGCTGTAGTATATGAACAAATCTTATTTTCAGTGTTCTTCAACTTCTCATAGGTCTTGCATGAGGTTGCTGTTTGTTCACTGAGGCAATGGCCAGTCCAAATGATCTACAATTCCAAGGTAAAGACCGCGTAATTCAAATTCTCTGCTGCAGTTTGTTTGTTTTCTCTTCCCACTTTCTGTTTTACTCCTCCTTTTTTCATTCCCTCCTCAAATCGTATGTATCATTCCTAGACTGATGGATGCATGGTGAAGCTGCACCAGGCATGGTTTTTAAGCTAAAATCTGGCTGTCATGTTGGGCTAAATCACAAAGTTGGGCTCCCTGTAGTGGTCTGGTGTATTTAATGTAACTGGAAAGGACAAAACTGTTTCCTACATTGTAGTGAATAATCTGACAAGAGAAAGCTGGATTTACCAAAAGTGGCTGAACGTAAAAACATCCACACCACCTCACACACACACACACACACACACAAGGAAGAAGACAATCACTGAAGTCATCTTGAAGGATTAGTGGATAATGAAGTCCTCAAATTCAATCAGTTACCTCTCATTCTTAGATAAGGCTTCTAAAATGTTAAGTTGCAGTGTGCAGCTTTAATGAACCATCTGGGTGCAGTCTCTACTTTTAATACAAATATAATTCAAACATATTGTAAAACATCCATGTGGCTTCATATCCTTCTGCCGTCATTACAGACAAACAAACCACTGGATTTGTGGTTGTGCACTAAGTAATACATATTTTCTGAATTGACCTTCATCGCGTCTTAGTCCCACGCACTGAATATGCGAGGAGAGATGCAAGGAAAACATGATAAGAGAGGACACGCGTTTTTAGAGAAATGAAACGTTCTTTTCTCGTGAATCATCATCTGAAGTGCGTCAGTTTCTGATGACGCCGGCACAGCTGGATCACAGCTGGATCAGCTGTCAGTCTGCAGGTGTTAACAGCTCTGTAGTGTATTTTAGATGCCTTACAGTTTGTACAGTATTTGCACGGATAGTGTGATTTACTGTCCAGATAATAATAGGGCACACTATTCAGCCTGTCAGCACTATTTGTTTTTACTGTTGTCCTCCCACATTAGTCTCTGCATGTTTTATGGGATTAGAACAGTCTCATAAGTATTCACAAACAAATGTCAAGATACATACAGCACCTCGTAAAACACAATGCACAAATAAATGTAGAGTGATTTGTATCTGTAAATCTGGATCCGTATCTGTGCCTCTAATTTACAGCTCGTATATCATCATTTGTACATAGTCAACGTACCATTTTTCATTGGAAATATATTCTCTACCTATTTGTGTGGATTCTTTTGAGACTCTACTGTGCTGTTTTACACAAAATCCATAAATGCATGACTCGTAAAATGTCACGTGAACACAATTCACAAATAAATGTAGAGTGATTTGTATCTGTAAATCTGAGGACCAAGCCTTTCCAGTAATAACAATAATAATAATAATAATTTTATTTATCAAGCACTTTTCAAGCAATGAGCACAAAGTGCTTTCCAAGGTCAGAAGATTAAAAACATGAGCAACATGGTCAATAATGAAACGTGCATAAACATACAAGCATAAATATACATAAATATACATACACACACATAAAAGATTAACATTTTTAATTACCAAAAAAATAAAAACCAACCAACAGCTCATGACCACAGAAGTGTAGTCTGTCAGCTGTTAGGAAAAGCCATTCTATAAAAGAACGTTTGAAGACAAGATTTAAAAGCAGCAACAGAGTCAGATGATCGGATGCAGTAGATGGCGGTAATGCAACATTTATGGATGCCAGCCATACAGTCTATGAGGCCAACTGCTGTTAAACTAAACAGAAGAAGAACACAAAACCAAGTGCTGTCACTGGTTGCCTGTTTCTGAAGTGAAGCAGCTACCATGCTGCCATAGTCTTTATTTATTATGAAAAGTCACTCAGCCATAACCCATAGCCCAGTCTCAGTCTAGTCATAACAACTGTGTTCCTTCGGTCTCTATAAGTAACAATGTTCTTTCTTTAGTGATGCCCCTTCTTTTCATTTCCCCACTCTTTCTGCCACACAGCTGTTAGGTTTCTCTTGATAATGGATTTGTACTCATATATCCCAATGAGTAGCCTACTGTCACATCTGTGTCTCCCTTCAGTGCCTTTTTAGCTGCCATATCAGCTTTCTGTTCAGGTTAACTAGAGACAGACACGTATTTGTGGATTGTGTGTGAAACTGCGCGGTAGAAGATTCTCAAAAGAATCTACACAAATAGGCAGAGATTAAAAAAATATGTTTCCATTGAAAAATGCTAATTTGATATACAAATGATAATATATGAGTTGTAAATTAGAAACACAGACACAAATCCAGATTTACAGATACAAATTACTCTACATTTATTTGTACATTTGATTGGGAATCCTATGAGACTGTTCTACTCTCATAATGTTCCCCTCAAAACGAACTGTGTGACAAACATCCACACAAACTTTATTCCTTATACTGAGGATCGATCCGTCCAACCACAGTTGATAAGTGCCACATCACTGCTCAAACACTGAATGCACATGAGACATTTCTACCGGCAGCAACAAGTTTTTCTTGTCTGTTTTGAAATGTATTGTTCATTAGTTATTTGCGTCTGCATTTATTGATATTTTATCGGAATTTGCGTGACCCTTTTTCAATTCATTTTTGCTCACTGCTTGTATTTCAGATTCGATTTTCTGACAACATGGCTCATTAACGCAACGTTGCTTTTAGTTTTTAGTAGCTGACTGAAGGCAGTCCCAGCTTACAACGGCATTACCACACAAAGATCATGTGACTTTGACAACAAATAATGGTGACTCTCAGGGATGGATCACCTCTCAAACAAATCTGACCTATTTTAATCAGTTTGTCTGATAATTATCTGCCTGATCAGCCAATAGAAAATAAGTGGAAAACCTGATCAGGGGTCTGTACCATGAAGGGATAGTTGGTTATCCAGCTATCTTTGGGCTCAACTCAGGTTTTCTGGTATCATGAAGGTGGCTTACTTTTAACCGGTGTAGATCACCATGGTAACCTGTGCTGCATGGCTAACCTGGATCAGCGGATCAGATCAAAACCTGCCAACAGCCCGGCCACTGACCAATCAGATCACTAGAAATACAGAGTCATCATTCCTAAAGTGACAAGTAATAAAGAGCAGTAGATATTTTTAGAGGTCAGTAGAATCATTTTGCTGTTCCGGGCTTCCCATGTGTCCTCTCTGGTTTTAAAACGGAGCTTCTGACAAACGGACGGACAGTTTATGACACTAAATGCATAACGATGATTATAGCTGCGTTTTAACTGCGCAAAGTTTCTTTCTTTCCCGACAGGATTCCTGACAGTGTCGATGCTTTTACACTCTTATCCCAGCACTACAGCTCAGAATAACATGAGGCCACTTTGTGATAATAACTGGTTCTAAAAACTAAACTTTCTGTTGTCTTTTATTATAAAAGATAATACACACTCTTACTCTCACTGTTAATTAGCTCCCATGATTTTAAATGCATTATTTAATTCAGGTAGACCTCATCAGGCATGAACTACTTTTCTTCTCCTCTCTGCTTTGGCAGCAGAAACAG